>NC_081141.1:9058392-9148504 GCF_958295425.1 Solea solea | reverse complement strand
GGTAAAAGACGACAGAACTATGTCACGCGTGCACACACACACACACACACTCACACTCACAAACATCAAGTCCATGTGTGTCTGCCTGCTGAGGTACTGCAGCTCTATCACAGTGAAAGCAATACACATGTCAAGTTTATGTCGAGAGAGAGACAGACAGAGAGAGAGAGAGAGAGACAGAGCGAGAGAGAGAGAGAGAGAGAGAGATCCACTTACTGTCAGTTTGTGTTGAAATCTCTTAGGGCAGCTGTTTATACCAGGTCTCTTTTTGTGGAAGTTAGCTTGTTGTTCTCTGGATTCCACCCACAGTCGACAGAGTTCAGCAGACTGCTCCTAAACGAACGCCCTCCTTCAGAAACATTATACCTCCAGTGGGGGCCGGCACAGCAGCTACAGGGGCAGTTTCTCTGTGGGGAATTAGCTCAAATGGTAGAGCGCTCGCTTAGCATGCGAGAGGTAGCGGGATCGATGCCCGCATTCTCCAGAGGCCGTGGCTTTTTCCTGCTGTCCAATATCATATCAGTTTGGTGTTGCTGAATTACTGATTCCTTCTCTGTGATTGTGTGTAGCTGAGGCTGAACTTCCACAGATTGCTCATCAAACAGAGAAGCAGTTACAAGTAGAATTCAAAGTGGTCAATGAATCAACAGCACACGTACAGGTAATACACACACTAAATATTAATATATACCCACTACTTCTTTTTTAACTGTGTCTTTGTTCAATTCATACATGATTGTTTTTCTATGTGTGTCCAGCAAGAGGGACTATTATGTCATGTCATAAGTCGGGTGTTGGTCCTGCAGCAGCTGAGAGACACACAAAGACAGATGGATGAACAGACAGAGGAGAGATGGATGACAGAGACACAGAGAGATGAGCTGAAGACGCAGGATAACTCAGACCCACAACATTTGAGCTTAGTAAGTGCGTGGTATGCTTGTGTAGTAGTAAGACAGAGCGTCAAACAGCAGTTCAATTTTTTAGATACATTCACTTTTACTTTATTTACCTAGTGGAAATAGTTTTTTGTTTTTTTGCCTTATTTTTTGTCATCACTGAGGAAGAGGAAGTTGATCCTGTAAAGAATAAATTAAAGAAATTTGAGGTTTTGAACACTTTGCCCCAAGTGTTTGGTGCAATTACTTAAAGTATATATCAATTGTATTTTGTTGTGAAGATGTAGTCTGAGCACTCTGCCTCTCAGACTGCAGGGCTGAATATCACTGTATTGACATTTATGCCTTCATGATATGTAGACTACCAGGAAAGCGTTATGCAGCAGAAAGCAGGTTTTGTTTTCATCCACAGCAAATCTTTGTTTTATTTCAGGAGTCAAATATTTCTTCTGCCAGAGTCTAAATTTAGAAGCTTCTTTAGTCGAACAGGAATTAAACTCTGAATAATCACTGAATAAAGTGATGTCGTGAAACTTCAGTAATGTGTCATATACTGTAGATACACAGTATATGTAAAAACCCTATGGTAAGTCTGTGTCCATGTTCAGAACAGCCACGCTAACAACAAGTTGTTGTCTCTTTAAGAAGCACTGACCCCTCCCCCCAGGGCAACCCCCTCTGTAGGTTGGGCCTTTGGCAGATTTAGTCCTCTCTGTCCAATGGGAGGGGACTGTCCATTGTTTTTGCTCTGCAGCAGACATTCTGATTGGCTGGGAAACAGATTTCCTGTGTTGATTCAAAGTCATAGAGGAGGCGAGGAAGAGGAAGACAAGTTTTTATCAGAGGAGAAAGACAAAACAGTGACTGGAGACATGTAGAGGACAAGAAGATGAAGACGCAAAGAAGAGGGAGAGCCAAGAGGAAGAGGAGGTGAGCTGACATGAGAGAGGAGGACGAGAACGAGAACATGCAGGATGGCAGCCAGCAGGGCCCGGTGGTCTCTGGGGTCGAGGGCAGAGTCAGAGATACTCAGACGGCTGTGAGGACAATGAACACTGAATGAAACTCCAACAGGGAATTCATGTTTTAATAATGTTTGTATAGAAAGACTATTTATAGACACATGACATTAAAGTCATGTTTAAATATTAGAAGATAAGAATACGTTGATATAAAATAAAACAGTTACAGTCCCGAGTGTAATTTAATCAAACACAGGCAGAGACGTTACAGCCCTGATTTCATTGACACTGAACAATGCATCTCTAATGCCACTTTCAGACATGAACTGCAGTAAATGTACAGAGATCAGGAGGATGTTAACTGAGCTGAATTAGGATGAAACCATGATGTTGACGTGGAAACATTAAGCCTCCAGGACTGAGTGAAATGAAAGAGACATGTTGTGTCCAGACATGTTTAAGAAGACCAGATACTTTCTCTTGGATGTTGTTGTGCGATTGCTGTCATTGGTTTTGTTTGTTTGCGTTAACAAGCTCAATCAGCACTCTTGCCTTTGCAGCAAGAAGACCCGGGTTTGCGACCCGTTTGGAACAAGGGCCTTTATGCATGGAGTTTGCATGTTCTCCTTGTGTGTGTGTGGGTTTTCTTTGGGTTTTCTGGTTTCTTCCCACAATCCAAAGACATGCAATAAGGGGATTAGGTAATTTGGACACTCTAAGGGTTGTTTGTCTCCATATGTGGCCATGTGATGGACTGGCGACCTGTCCAGGGTGTTTCCTGCTTTTCGCCCTATGACAGCTGAGATTTAATGATAGTTTGAATGTAACAGACATTTCTTTTAATTTAAAAGCTACATACCATAGCTTTTAAAATGTGTATATATGGTATTGAACAGTCTTATCGTATCTAGAGCTGCAACTAATGATTATTTTAAAAATGTTGATCAGTGTCCGTCCGATTGATTGATTGATTGATTGATTGATTGATTGATGATTTTTTTGTTATCCAGAGCAAAGAAATTAAGAAAATACTCACATTGCAGAAGCTTAAATAATTGGAAATCTTGTTTTAATCATGAAAAATGCTTTGAAACGATTAATCCATTATCAAAATAGTTGTCGATTAATAATCGATTAATCGATTCATTGTTTCAGCTCTAATCATATCTACCCATTTTGTGGGTATAATCTGGACTCAAATGAAATGATAAATGTTTTTATTTGCTTATTTTGTTTTTCTAGTCTCACTTTCACACACAATATAAATTAAAAAGAAATCATTGTGTTCAAAAAAATCTTTATTTTCAATTTAGTTAGAATTTAACCAAATTATTTGCTGTAGAATTTTAAGCCAGTAGACATTCAGCAATATGAGGACAACTAACATAAAATGTAAAATCAACCTGTTGACGCTTCAGAAACAAGAAAGCTGTGTTCACTGTGCCTCTTCTGATTGGCTGTTGTTTCCTCCCAGGCCCATGTGACCGCTGTACAGTCCACTGCCCAACACCTGTTGTACAGGATGAGCAGGAGTCAGGGTGAGCTGGAGGGACGCCTCGACGACATGTTGTCGCGTATTGCCTTGGAGGCACAGGAGATCAAAGAGCTGGAGCAACAACTAACCGCTGGTGAGGAGACTGCTGACCAGTCATAGAGCCTCAGTTGGACTGCAGCCCCATGAATGAATTCCAATTCTTTCAGTTTATGCAGATTCCACTCTCACTCAAACTCTGCCTGACTCAATCCAGGCTTCAGGTTTTAGCATCAGGTCTTGCAGGGAATATGGAAAAACATCGGACTTTCAGCTGGGTTTGCAAATTTCGTGCATTTCCCTTTACTGAGAGTTAAACATGTTAATAATCAATTAACAATAAATATTAAAATGCATCTTTCTATTTTCTCTGTTTGAATTTCAATGACATCCTTGGTGGAGGTGCATGCTTTGTTCCCCAGAGGAGAGGCTTTGTCTCTGAGGAGGTTTTTACCTCTGTCACAGTGCTGTTAGCTGCACTTGAACGAGCAGTTCTATGCCTTGGTGCAGACACAGCTCTCTTTTAGACTGCCTTTGTTTCTCTGTGCTTTTGAAGTCTTCTTGTGCAACTACTTTCCCCTCTGCTGGTATAAAACTTAATTTGACAGCATGTGGCATTCAGAAAATCAACACACAAACAAAATGAAACAGACCTTGTTGGATTTAATATCTTTTTAATCTGTTCTGTTCTGTAAACTTCCTAACAGCAATTATCAGACCGATGGTTAACCATGAACATTCCTGCTCTCAGCTGATCTCAGGGTTGATGGGTTTGATGTTTTGCATTGTTTATTCTGAACTTAATTAGTCAACGGCTGAAAACATTCAGATAATAATCATCATGTCATCTGGTCCCATGGTGACATGTGAAGCCTAGTGTATTGATTATTGTTGTTTATCATGTGGGCAGCTAAAAACTGTGGTTATCAAAGCTCAGTTATTTTTGATAACAAGACTTCTTCTTCTTCTTCTTCTTCTTCTTCTTCTTCTTCTTTCCCCTCCTTTGCCTCTCCCTGCACGTCCTCCAGGCCAGATTTTGGCAAATGAAGCTCTGCAGAAGGATCTGAAGGGAATCATCTGTGGGCTACAGGAGTATCTGAGAGGACTCAGAGAGCAGGTGGCCGTTGGTCTTCTGTCATCTACTTAGATTATGTGATTTAAAAAACAGTATAAACAGTGTCATCACACACTAAAATTGATATGTGCTACTTTATCTTAGTGTCTAGTTATGGGATGTAGATTGTTTGATCTTTCTCTATTTTGATTAATCAATCATCTGACAGGCTCGCCATGCTCAGCAGCAGGTTCACAGTTTGCAGGATGAGAACCAAAGTCTGCAGCTCCACCTAGATGACACTCAGAGACACTGCAATCAGCTGGAGCATGCGGCCAGGACACACACTCAGGTCAGTGTCTTCATGATTCTTCCATGTGATTCTCTACCAATGAATCAATAAGTCTTGACTAAGTCTGCATTTGTCTGTCTTTAGGAAATGTCTGTTCAGCAGCAGGAGCTGTCCATGCTGCAGATGGAGACCCAGGCTCTGAGAGACAGACAGGTGGAGAGCAGCAGACAGCAGGCTGAGCTGGAGGAGGAGCTTGAGCAGCTGAGGGAGGAGCTAAATCGACAGGTCACATTGGGACAGGTAACACTGGCGGTCATGACACTTTTGATATTCACGATATGACCTCTGAACTTGAGTATAAACATGTGTGATGGCTACTGTGTGTGTGTGTGTGTGCGTGTGTGTGCATGTGTGCACGTGTAGCTGGAGCATGAGGCTATGCAGGCAGCTGTGGAGAAGGAGAAAGAGATCGGAGAGGTCAAAGAGTCTCAGCTACAGTCAATCATTGACACATTGCAGGTCAGTTCGCACGCACACACACACACACACACAGGAAACTGGTCAAAGTCTAAACTACACTGGGCACAAAGAGCAGATCAACTCAAACAAAAACTTACTTTTGTTTGTTTTCATGCGAAAAGTCTTCTCCTCATAAAATCATAAGGGAAGAAGAACAAGTGTGTGTGTGTGTGTGTGTGTGTGTGTGTATGTGTATGTGTGTGTGTGTGTGTGTGTGTGTGTGTGTGCGCCTGCAGGAAGACAAATCATCTGTCCAGTACATCACCTACAGACTCCAGGTCCAACTGGACCACACCACGGCCGAGTTACACCAGACCAGGACCCAGTTTACAGAAGCCAGGGCCCACCTCGACCGGACCAGAATTGAACTGGACCAATTCACAGAGGCCCTGCTAGATAATCAGGGGGTTCAGATTGGAACAGAGGAGCTGAGTGAGGACAACCACAGGTACCAGTACTACTTCACTCAGTTGCAGTCCCAGTGTTCAAACCCTTAAGCCCAGAAGGCTGTTTCATGTCGGAGGTTCAACAAACTCTGAGTCTAATCCTGAAACACGATGATTTAACCTTAGATGACAAAGGTTATAATGTCCAATCAAAAGGTGTCACAACAAGGTGTACATTAATAAACAAATCTACAGTTTCAGAATAATTTATATTCCACTGGAAAATGTCTCTCCATGTTCCCCGATGCATTTTGTCTCCCATTTTAGATATTTTGATTCAAATAAAAATAATTATCAATGAATTTACCTTTGTCCTCATTTTAGCCTATAATGTGTGTATATGAGGAAAAATATAATGGAAAAAATACTCCCTATCACACTGTCTATATAAAGATGGATCTGTGGCAAGCCTTACAACACGGTTCAATTGCACAAGTGCGCCCACACACACAAACAGCCCACTATGACATTTACAACAACATTAGTGTGTTCAACATAAACTATAAAGTGTGGAAAAGCAAATTCTGCGTGTTGATTTATAGAGAAAGTGATCATAAAGTGTTCAAAATATCCTTGATCAGAGTACAGACTCCACAGTAGCACAGCCCTCAACTCTCACTGACTTATCATGAGTCAGTCAATTGGAAGTGGGTCACAGTGTAACACATGAAGCAGTCACATTTGTGTGGCTACTCATGTGACACGCATGGTTGTGTAACAAGTAACAAGGGATTCGAACCCACGCGTGCAGAGCACAATGGATTAGCAGAGATGGGGCAAAAGGGACTGCTGGAGGGGCCAAGGAAAAAAAGAAAAGGAGAAAAAAAGAGATATTTCACCCTAAATTCTTACACCATCATATGTTCTTTCAAATTCAGCTTCAATTCTTGTACATAATCTGTTCCCATGATGCACTTGTGTGTGTGCATATACTGTATACATGAGCTGGAGGCCATTTTTTTATTTTGGTTACACAATGACACAGAATTGCCCACGAGTTTGGAATCCCAATGCAGTCCATAGCTTTATTTGTGTCTGCTCTACAGTACTACCTCTCACATTCAAAGTGAGTGCTCTTCCACTTGAGCTAATTCTTATGTATAAGCCAAACAATGTTTAATCTAGTTTAAACCAGTTTGAGTCCAGTGGCTGAGGAGGAAATATATCAGCTACATTGTTTTTTATCTATTGTTGAGCTGCTGTAACGCCGTTTTCTCTCCACTGTGAGATAAATAAAGCTATCTTATCTTATCTTATCTTATCTTAACCGAAGTACAGTGCTGTCACTAAAAACACCAGACTCCTCCGGTAAAAATTGAGATTTTAGACATTTCCCTGGTAATTGTTGGAGATTATCCCACGTTTTTAGGATTGTTAAGTGTTTTTAACTGATCTGCAGCTTGGCATTGTTTGGCTTGTGTCGGACGTCTCTTCCTGTGACAGCACAGTGGCTGGCAGTCTGGCAACGTCACACATCCACTAAAGAACCACTAAAGAAAGTACCTGATACCAGGTACTATGCTAGTGGAAACACAACTTGCCGCGCCGTGCCGTGCTGAGGCGAGTAGAGCCGGTGGAAACTCGCCATGAGTCTTACATTGGATTCCCTGCCCAACACATGTCATGAACACCAACCAACCAATTGAAACTGGACTGACAAAGACCCTTCTTGACAACTTAAGTCTGATCAGCATTTAGGTGTCTCTTAAGTCCTCACAGTTGAACAATCCTTAAGGTATAATGGGCCAATGGAGAGGGTTCACTTGAGGACATTTCCTACTGTGGTCATTGACCTCTAACACAATCCTGTCCCCCCACAGTCCTGTTGGTCCTGAGGACATGCTGTCCAGAAGTGTGGAGCGGCTCTTCAGGACACTGCAGCAGACCAGGACTAGCAGGGACCAGATGAAACATGACCACAACTGCAGCCAGCAGTTGATAGCCACACTGCAGACACAACTAGCTCAGGACCAGAACCACATCACCCAGCTAGAAGCCCAGTTAGAGACTAAGGGTAAGGACCAGGTGTCCCACTGTGTTCAGCAGGATCAGGAGACAGACTGGAAGCTAAAGGAGGACCTGCAGAGACTCAGGGAACAACTGCAGAGGTCTTACAAAAGAAACAGACACCTGGTCAGTATCAGATGAACAGTGTGTAACCCTAACACCCTCAATCTGACAAATTACAGATTCAAATTATTGATTGAGATTAATGAGCTTTTATCTCCTGCAGGAGTTGGAGTTGGAGCAGAATCGACTGCATCTTGAGGAGGTCCAACAGCAGAAAGACACTCTGCTGCAGCAGGTCAGCAGATGCCTCATGTTTAAGAAAACGGAAAATATTTTAGACGATAAATGGGTGTTAAGTCATGATGTGAGGACGAGTGGTTGAGGACAGTCAGACAGTGTGCATTTCAGACACCATTGTGATTTCAAAGAGACTCAGGCCTATCAAGTGCCAACCAGGTACAATAAAGGCTCAACATAGATGACTGCCATCCTGTATGCAACAAGTGTTAACCTGAAAATGTCCTCAGAAACTCAGACATTCACATTTGTCATGATAAAGTGAGAGAGAGAATGAAAGGGTAGTTGTTCAAATGGAGCCAGCATATTATGGACACTATCGGTGCCTAGAGTGGTTAGTTTGCCACTTACTTTCCACTTGATGACGATGTCGAGGAATTCCCCTGTGCAGTTCTCAGCAGTCGCACATCTGTTTTTATGACAGTCAATGCGAAGGATGGCAACTTCCAGTCATTGTCAATAAATTGTGCCGTTGTTGTCATATTGCATAAAACGCTTGTTTCATAGATGGTTCCGTCGCTCGGCGTCTAAAAATGAAACCTCTCCATCTTCAGCTACTATCTCAGTCTCTGCTATCTGACTGACTGCAGGCAAGTGACTGTTTCGTGTGGATAATTCCCGGCTTTCATGTCAGAGGTCAGCGCACGACAGAAGTAAACAAACTTGAGTTAACTGCATTGAATTATATTATTGTGTTAATCTCGGCTGTATTAATCGCAGCGATTAACACATTAACTTTGACAGCTCTACTCTTAAAGATCTTTCTTTTAACATAGCATTACTCTTCTACTGTGTGGTGCAGTAACAGCAGCAGCTGTGGCTGTACATGCAGGCATGTGGTCAGTAGATGTAGATGTGTGAACTCATCTACTATTTAACTCATACCTGTAATGTATGTGTGTGTTTGTCAGAGAACTGATGAAGAGGTCGATGGCAGCTATCACCAGGACAAACATATGCACACAGTGGAAGAGCTGAAGGCGGATCTGGCTGAAGCCCAGAGACACACACAGACTGAGGCAGCAGCTGGACCAGGACAGAAACAAAACCAAGACCAGGAACAGATCTGGGATGAGGCCCGGGGAGGAAGGAAAGTGGTGCTACATACCTCCAGGACACAGTGTGAGAATTCTCTACTTTTTATTTCAAACACAGATGCACATACAGTGTGTACATGCTGTTATCATGTATGCACACATCAGTAGTCAAAACAAATCCCATCTTATAGAAACCGTGAATATAAAGAAAAAGAGTTCCGGCTCCTGGTGCACCTCCTGTGCTGGGATCTGAACACAGTCAGTGCTTCATTCAACCACACTTTTAACTATCACTTTAAATGACATTTTAAAATAAATATTTCTGTGAGGGGGGAAACAGAATTCAGATCATGATGGGGTATAAGCTCTGTCTGTCCCTTTCAGGTTCACAGCATGGGTTCTCAGGGGACTCAGGACTCTGGTTTGGGTCTGCAGTACTTCAGTTCTCCTGAAAGGGGGCAACATCAGGGCAGACCACCTCCAGGAGGAGGCTACTGGGTCTACATCCCTACAACAAACATGGACTCTGACAGAGGTACACACAGCCTGAGTTTGAAAATTGTTCCCATGTGACTGTGTTTGACCTGAGCTTCTCTGTAGCAGCTGCATCAGAGTGCAGGGACAGCAGAGGAGACAGTGACACGGACAGGCACTCCCCTGGAGGGGCTCCTCCTCCTCATCATCCTCCTCCTGACCAAGCTGAAGGCATCTCTGTTGACTTCTCTCACTGTCACACTCCCCTGGTCGGACCTGCCTGGCTGCTCTGTGGTTCACCTGTAGCTGTTGTCTCCACTCACACACCCGGGGGCTCAGCTCTCCACTGTAATGTCCCCGAACACAGAGACACGGTCAGTGACAGCAGCTTGAAGCAGGACTTTCTACCATGCACCGTGTCATAGTGTCAAACACACCTGCATCAGATAACATCGTTTACTAAAGCTGTTTTATATGGTGTTAGCAGATTACTCTAAACCTTTAGAAGTTTTGGTGAAAGACATTTCCACATGAGGGAGCTGCAGTCAATCCCATCTGACACACAGAGAAGGCAGGGTACACCCAGGACAGGTCGCCAGGCTATTGCAGGGCAAACATATAGAGATAAACAATCAGCCACATGCAATGCAAACCCCACACAGAAAAGCCAGAGTCTGGATACGGACTAGTCTTGCTGTGAAGCAACCGTGCTCGCCATGTGCCCCTCTGTGTGTTTCATCAGAGACGTTACAAACGTATAAATAAGTCAAAGTTCATAACCACTAACTAACCAGTTGAGGTAGCAGTTTCCAGCTGTTCCTGCATCCATTGCCAGGTGCAGAAGCATTATAAGTCCGTCCATGCTTGTCTGATGAGAGGACATGAGTAAAAACAAATGAGATCCCAACTCAACAATCAACTGGTATTAGAGAGATTCTACCTACTGCAGCTTTAAGAACAATTATAGGAAATATCAAAGTATGAACACCTTGTGATAATTTTTAAATTGTATGTGTCGTCAGGAGGAAAAGCTTGTGTGTGAGTGTTTGCACACAGAAGCAGAGAGGCTGGACAAAGAGAAGAAGAAACTACGACTAGAAACCAAACAGATTCGACACACACTGCGACGACACAGGTAACACACACACAGTCATACACAGTCTGTGTGTTCACACATCAACAAGCTGATCTCTCAAACCTCATCATAATAATGAGATGGTGTATGTCTATGTGTGTGTGTGTGTGTGTGGGAGCAGGAGTGTGTTGCAGGTGTGTGATGAGGTGGAGTGTGTGGAGAAGACTCTTCTGAAGAGACGAGCTGAACTCCGTCAGGCTGACAAGCTGCTGCTGGAGGCTCAGAGCTGCATACACAACACCAGAGACCAGGTACACACACACACACACACACACAGACACACACGCACATCATCACACTGCAGCTCTACAGGCCTCTCTCTTTTCCAGGCCAGTTCTGCCCAGTGGGAGTGGCAGCGCAGAGCTCGGGACAGTGCCACCTGTCTGCAGGAGGCCACACAGCAAGTCAGGTAAACTATCCCAGGCCGACGTTTGACCTCCAGTCACTGATATCAGAAACAAAGGAATTCTTTATCACAAGTATGTTACATATCATTTATAAACTGATGTCTCAGAGAGCTGCAGGAAGAGGTGGAGGACCTGAGGAGGAGGAAGCAGAAGGTGGAGCAGACTGTGAGTGAAGTGGGCGAGGTGCTGAAGAACAGAGAGAAGGAGTTTCAACAACTGGGCACAAAAATACAGTCGGCTACTGACAGGTACAGACACACTGAGGTAGTTGTCATCACGAAAACATGATTTCTTCTCAATGACTGAATGAACTAATACATTCTGCCTTTAGCTGCCAGTATGTAATAAACATTTTAAACACGAGTCAGGGAACAAACATCTGAAGACCTTAACTGTGAGAAGATCAGAAGAATTACATTGTGAAGAAATTGTGAGGCTTCACAATGTGGTTGTTAAATGGATAGTTCAGGGATAGTGGGGTTGTTTGAAAGTGACGTCACCTGTGACACTCTGAAAACATGGCTACCAGTGGAAACACATGGAAAAACTTTTGCAACTTTATTTTTGCAACTTAATAAAAGACTCGCCTAAAAATAAAATCTACAGCAAACCTATTTTAAAGATATCCTATGATTGTGTGATTGAATGATGATTGTGTGGATTTTATTTATAAGCCTTTAGTCAAATGTCTAATATCTTTTTTATTTGTGTCATGTTTTCAGTGGGGGTGGGTCAAGCTGGTTCCTGGCAAAGTCATTGTGTGTCTGTAGCTCATACAATCTCACTTCCAATATCCTGATCTATATTTAAGAGTGTGTGTGTGTGTGTGTGTGTGTGTGTGTGTGCATGTGTGCAGACTATCTAATCTGCTGTCGGACTGTCAAGAGGCTCAGAAGTGTCTGGACTCAATCCACACTCAGGTAAGGACAGATGTTATAAAATGTTGATGTTGATGTTGATGTGGTCGCAGCTGTCATCTGGACATTTCAGGGAAGATGGCAGACACGCTTTGTCCTCTCTGCAGGTGGAGCAGCAGGAGCAGAGGTTGGTTCAGAGGAGGGAGGAGCATCAGACTGCTCTTAATAGAGTAAAGGAGGTCAGAGGGGAAGAGCAGCAACTGCAGAGGACAGTCAAGGTGAGGATGAGGAAGAGACCATAGGGTCATGTGCTTCTGCTGCCAGTGGTAAAGAAGGGACTCTGTAATATTCTGGATGTACAGTGGGACCATGAAAACATGTTTTCTGATCTGTGTGTAGGAGCTGTTGGAGCAGAAGCGGTCAACAGTCACAGCTGTGAAAGAGGATGAGCAGAAACTCCTCACACTCCAGTCAGAAATCCATACACACAGAGCAGGTAACAAGATCCACATGTTTTACACTTTTAAATGAGTGTTTCCTGTATCTGCTGTCATCTTATGGCCCATGGTACAGAAGCAGAACTGACACAAACTGACATTTTCTATGATAACTTTGTTGTTTATCACAGAGAGCAATTCCTTATTTAATTCATTTATATACAATAATTATTTTGACCCTGTCGCAGTAGCCAAGAGTATACTGTACATGTAACTGTGAAAGCCAGACTTCAATTCAAACATAGGTTTTTCTATCATTATTGAAATCTTCAACATATTTTTCTGGATCTAGAGCTGAAAGAGGTTCTACAGGAGCTGCTGGCAGAGCAGCAGGCGCTGGAGAAAGTGAAAACCAAACACACCCAGGGTTCCCAGCGACTCCACGTGAAGAAGGACGAACTGGACAGGACGAGGGACGAATTGGATGCAATGATGGACAAACTGGACAGGGAGCGGGGTGAGGTGGACCGGACGCAGGCGGAGTTGCACGGAATAAAGGAAGAAGTAGAGAATAGGAAGAATGAGCTGGGAAGGACTCAGCAGGATGTGGACAGGAAGGTGAAGGAATTGTACCAAGTCCAAGAGGAAGTGGACAGGAAGAAGATGGAGCTGGCTGGGCTGCAACAGGAAATGGAGTCGCACATAAAAGAGGCGGAGTCATTTCTAAAACATATGAAGCAGCAACAAACAGAACTTCAGGTTTGTCACAATATTAACATCAGAAACAGATTTTCATTTTAATTTAAGTACATATAAGCAGTACTACTTTTGAAAAGTTAAAAAACATGAGTGAAGATGATGTTTGTCATCTTTCATGTGCAGGAGCTACAGGAGAAGCTGAGCAGGACGCAGGAAGAGAAGAAGAACCTGCAGGAGCAGTGTAAACACCTGGAGGCCAGACGACGGCATGCTGACAGGTGCACACACACACGTACATAGACAAATCCTGGGAATTTCCAGTTGTAAGTGTCAAGCAAAGCAAAGCTCCTTTAAGAATGTGCAGTTTTCTACTTCTGCATCTGTGTTTAATGGGGTCGAGACTTACTTTTAACAATAATGTCCAGGATTCAACCTTAAAAAAAAGTCAGTGAAATACATAAAACTCCTTCATGAAGAGTGTCTCTGTATACAGTACATTTAACACACAATCCCCATTCATTAGGTACGTATCAAGGGGTCACTGCCTGATGTGACCTATGCTGCTATTACTGGCAGCAGCAGGCGCTGAGTCACTGTGACCTGCCACTGATGGAGAAACAGTGTCCTTGTTGAACACTGTGTGTATAAATGTGCCACACAGTACAATACAAGAATAGATTTATTACAGGGTGTCCGCGTATCCTTAAAAAGTCTTAAAGTCTTAAATTCATATATCTAAAATTAAGGCCTTAAAATGTCTTAAATTCATTAAAAATGTTATATGCTGGTCTTAAATACATTACTCAAAGGTCTTACATTTTTCGGGGCATGACTATTTAATATTATATTTTTTTCTTTTTCTCACGGGACTTTGAGAAGGACATGTAGAGAGGTGCTGATATAAATGGTTACCTGCCGTAATCTGCGACCATGGCCAAGTGCAAATTTATTGCTGGACGACGTCTGCAAATCAACCTTCAAGCTCGGCACCATGGCGGTGAAGGCTGTAAAGAGCCACAAACAGACCCCAGCCAGATCTTTCCCCCGGGGCCAGCGCCGCAGACAGCGATCCGTCCGTCCGCACTGTTACTAGTGCTGACCTGAGAACAGCATTTGGTGCGACGCCAACACTGAAATCTGAGGTTTTGTGGATTTTAAGCACAGTGGTCAAGCACCAGTCTTGCAACTCCAATGAGGGGATAGGAGATCTCAAATTGCCTTTATTTATAGTGTTTCCGGTCTCAAATTAAATTCAAGGTGGCATTAAAAAGGTCTTAAAAAGTCTTAAATTTGACTTGCTGAAACCTGCAGATACCCTGTATTAACAATAATTAACAATTCAGGTTGTTCATGGCATTGTATACTGACATTCACTTTGATAATAACTATTTATATGTGTGTGAGAGTCAGGTGTCTCTCTGCAGTGGAGGTGGAGCTTGCAAAACAGAGGGAGGAGCACAGCCACGCCCAGCTCCTCAAACAGGAGGTGGTCAGAGATACAGCAGCTACTAAGGAGCAGCTTAATGGTATGACATCACTATAAAATGTGGTATTCACATATAGCATGAGGGATCTGATGTCATATGCGGACAGCGCTAAGTACAGGTCTGAATGCTCCCAGTGTGTCCTCAGGTCTGATCTCAAAAACCACATTGGGAGATGGTTTGAGGAGATATGTGTCCACATTTTTGAGTTGCATGAATGCAATCAATTAGAGACTATCTGATACCACTTCCTGCCCAGGGTGCAATAGTAGTCGTTTGATTTAGTTAAGATTTGAAGTACTTTTGAACATGTTTTTATTTCCTGACAAACGGCCACTACATACACTGACAATTAAGCTTTCTGTTCTATTTTATACTATCGAACATTATAGAGAACTCTGAGCTGCTGTCTATGCTCAGTAAACGAGTGGAGGAGAGGAACAAACAACTACTGACTCTAGAGCAGGTAAACACACACACACACACACACACAGTTATCATTTTAAAGACTCTCATTGACTTCTATTCATTTGGAAAGCCTAACTCATTTGTTATGCTTAACCTTATTCATAACCAAAAGAGGTTCTTCCTCATTAGGACCAGGTTTTGGTCTCTATGAGGACGACTGGTCTTAAAGTGGCAACACAAACTCAAGTATATACACACACTGCCTTTCCTTTGACTAAACTCAGGTGTTTTCTGTGTTTCTGCAGGAGGAGCAGCACAGAGCCGGAAAACTGAAGGAGTTACAGGAGGAGGTTGAGCACAAACAGGTACAACATACACCAGATAAAGGTTTTGGTCAGTGGTGCACATATAGAATAAGAAGAGAGAAACAGATAAATAATATGAGGAAAATAAAATAATAATTAGAAATAACGTTCTGGAAACAGCTGTGACAGAAGGTATCATGTCTTTACATTGCTGAAATTAAAAAAGTAATAAAATGTGTTTACCTTTTATATTTATGCAAAGTCAATTCATCATAAAATTGTCATATAGTGAGTTATAAATCATACACATCAACATAAAATGACTCTGATTAAAATGTAAATAAAAATGTAATAAAATATCATAATATAGTCAGATGTAAAAATACAACACAAATGATATTTTGAAACATATGACAGTTGGTAAACAGTGGGGCAGCCCATGGCCTGGTAGAGAGGGAACTTGGCTTGTAACTGGAGGGTTTCCTGTTCGAATCCCAACAGGTTAGTTCCCCATTGACTGGGTTAAATAGACACAGGGGCTATGGTAACTATGGTGTGGTAAATAGTAAGATATTGAAGATTCTATATAATATGTAGTAAATGTTATGAAAATGTTTAGCTGTTAGATGTTATGTGATAAAAAGGTCATGGAATCATAAGACAGTTAATATTTTAAGTCTGAGCTTTGATTTAATGCAGGTTGTGATTTGGTACAGTACAAATAAAACTGATTTGGTGAAAATGTCCTCTCTCACAGGCAGTGTGCCGAAACTTGGAGGAAGTTCAAACTGCAGTGTGTCGGTTGGAGGACAGGGGGCGCCATCTGCAGCAGTTCCACCAGCTCAGTAAGTCAACGCTTTCATGTCTGATACCATTACTGATATCATAAACTCACGTATCTGAGTCATTTTAATTCTCAAACAGTGAAACAAATATTCTTCTCCAATAAAAATGAAATAAACAGCCCAAACATGACTCAGCTAAAATGCTGCTGCTTATATTTATTTGCATTTTTACAGTCTGTGTATAGTGAAGCAAACGATATATTGAATTTTTGGATTGTATCGGATTTTACATTTTTATCCGTCCAATATCTTCATCCAGTGATTTTGACCAGTATTGGACGAGTCCACTAACATTTCATGATTGATGTTATTCATTCTACAACAATTTCTTCATAAAAGTTTAAGAATTTAATAAAAAAAATGTTCCTTTTTGTTTTCACACATCATCAGGTGTGGAGGTGCAAGAGAGAGAGCGAAAACTGCTCCACAAGGAGGAGGGGCTAAATCAGCAAAGACAGGAGCTACAGGTGAGAGAAGAGGAGCTAAATCTGAGAGAGGCGGAGCTACTTTGTTTGAAAGGGAAGGAAATGCGTAAGAAACAGGAGGAGCTGCATGAAAAAGAGCAGGTGAAGCAACAGAAGCTCAATTCAATATGAGACATGACAAGTTCAATCTATCAATGCAATTATTCATGTGTGTGTAGGAGCTGGACCACGGGAGGACTGTTGTTGGAGGACGACGAATCCTTCTATCTGTCCACAGCTGGTCCAATATCAGCCCTTAGTCCTCAGGTGAGTCTTGTCTTAGACTCAGACACAGGTTTATCAAACAGATTACAGCAGTGTGAAGGGACAGCTCAGGGTTTATGAAGTGGGGTTATATTCAGGTTGTGACAGAATTGAGTCGACTTGGCTGTTTATTCCCCCTGCGCTGAAAATGGCCCTGAAACACAGAGGCTGTGTCTCAATCCAGGGTCTGGATCCTCTCAAGTGAGCAGCCGACGGAGGAGATGACTCCGACAGGGTTTCCCTTCTCCTTCTTCATTATAATTCTGGCGGTCTGTACACGGAGAGGTCAGACGCTGCCCTCCACAGTTCAAAGTCCTGAACCCAGTTTTTCTGCCTCTCTGACTGCTGATTTAAGCCCTAATCAGCCAAAACATCCTAAACATCTGGTAGATTTACACATATCTGATGTAAAATAAGAACATATATTAGATTTTTATTAACGGTAGTATTATTTAGAGATGTTTTGTGTTGTACCAGTTTATTCCCTCCAGTTAACAATAGATTTTTTGGAATATTTCATGTACTGCTGGAGTGACTGTAGATGACGCTGGTGTGAGATGTATCTCAGAGTGACAGACCAAACATTTCTCTTAAATGTTACTAACTTGGAATGATTAACAAATATTAGTTATCTCCTCACAGATTTATGATTTGAACAACAGATATAATTTGTACAGAAATAAAACATTTCGACAACAATAGTTTAACAGCAACATTAGCTGAACCAATGCAGTCACCTCTATAATAGTTAATTATTCACAGCAGATAATTTTGGACATAAAGTATTAGAACAAACACAGGTTTTACCTCCTTAATTATTCTCTTTAATCCACAAATAATAATAATTAAATAAGAAGAATGAGTTGGAATTACTTAGAATGTCCCTGTCAATATTAAATGATTAAAACGCTTCGAAATTCTATCTTTATATTATAATAAATAATATTATTATTTTTTTGTTGCATTTGTGTTTGCTGTACAATTATCCAGGCTCCACCAAACCCGCTCTTGTGTTGCTGTAATAAAACAGTACAAAAAAGAAAAGAACTGTCCCTGGTGTGCAAAGACTTCTGGGATAGCCTCACTCGTGAAGGATACACAAATGTACACAACTGGGAAGGAGAGACACATAAATAATATTAGGAAAATAAAATAAAGTTAGAGAAAGCCATCATTTACAAGGTGCTGTGACACATTTTAATGACTTCCAGACTTGAGAGGATCCAGACCCTGGATTGAGACACAACCAGAGCCTGACTTTTATTAAAAACATGAGGGGGGACAAAAGATTGAAGCAGCCTTCTCCTACTGGAAACTGATGTTTGTTTTTCTTTATGTAAACCACTCGCTCTCCTCACCAACATCCACACATAAAATCAGCTTTGCTGCCATCATCATTTAAGGCTTTTACAGACAACTGATAAACTGATGAATCATATATGAGACATAATACAGTAATACACACAAGAACACACAACATTTTTAAGATCACCATATGAAAAATGTCACAAAGTAATAAATGTGGTGTAGGTGCAATAAACCCTTGGTAATCATATGTGTTTGTGTATTTCTGGTCTTTATTCTATTAAATATTCATGTTGAAGACGAAAACGAGTCGTTTTAAACACCAGTGTTGTGTTTTCAGATCTCAGGTGAGGAGGAGAGATGGAAGGCAGAGCTGCAGAGAGAACAACTGAGACAACAAGAAGATCGACTCAAAGTAAACATATCTTGTTTTTAAAAAAATCTTTATTTAAACCTTAATCATACAAGTGATCTCACGGAGACACAAGGTCATTTTAAACTTCAAGAGAATCCAGATGTTAAAATGTTTTTACAGCAGATGATAAATCTCATCAGATTTAAGTCATTCATTTCTGTATATATCTCCATCTCTCTCTCTATCTATATATAGATATATTGTTATACAGAACGACTACAGCTCCAGCAGTAAACTGTGTCATCAGTTTGAGTATCTGTTCTTAATTTCATAGTACTTCATAGTCTGTGGATGTACATCACATGATCAGTCATATACACGACCACTGTACTGAAATGTCCCTCATGGGCCACTGTACTACAGGTGGACTTCAGCAGTGTCACTGTACTAACAAACAAATCATTTAGTATAAATCAACAAAATGTTACATTTCAGGCTCGTCTGCGCTGCAGTTTGTGGAAGCAGCAGCAGACTCTGAAGGTGAGACGACTGGAGACAGAGGACAGTTTACTGGGACTCAGAGACAAAGTGGACAAGCTGGACTCACTCCTGTCACACTCTCACTGATGACACACTCATGTCCTCCTAGTTTCTACTTCATATGAGCCAATCAAATGTTTAGATCACATCATGTGACACTGTATGATGCAGCCAGGCACTGTGAAGAATTAAAGGGCAATTCAGGTGTTTGTTCTACATTTGTACAAGATAAAAGAGCATAAATATACCAGTTAAATATACCATATTTTCTTTTATTTTTATTATTACATTCTCTGTTTCAACATCACATGACAGCCAATCCAAATGCTATCTCATGTGATACTGTATGAAGCAGCTTATAGCGAACAAACCAGTTATTACATGGTTTCTTTTTTTATTATTATATATAATATTTATTTTATTACAGATTATAGAACCTGACTAAACCAGTTATTTTTGTTTTTACAAAGTATTTATACACACACACACATAATATATGACAAGTGACTATGAAATGAAAACTAACAGAACAAAAAGGAGATCACCTTACTCACTGCGTTAATTGTTAATTAACGCAGTGAATATATTATATTATTTGTTAAAAATGAGAAATGTGTGAATGGGTATGTTTCAAGTTTATTAAAATTATATTTTTCATTTCTTAAATGAAATAAACGATATCTTTGAAATGTATTTAATGTTTGGCTCATGTTAAATCCTTCATACTGGCCTACACACTGACCTACTGCCTCGACCAGTGTACATTTATCAACTGCTGGCAATAGTTCCTCAAAACTGTTTCGTGTGATGGCGAGTTTAGTTTGAGTTTAAACATGTTTGATCATCTAACAGGAGTGAGCCATGCTGCTCTGCCACCTTCTGCTCATCCGTCCACTGTGGCCAAGGCTTTTAACGTCTGAAATACAGACATCTGCAGGCCGGTGACCGTCCACTTGTGTCCTACTCCCGATCTGTCTTCCAGGACAGCAGTGTCGCTCTGCATCACCTCTCTGTCGGTGTAGTTATAGTCGCTAGGCAGCTGAACACGGCAGGACTGCAACAGCTGCTGTTGACCTGCTGGAGAAGAGGCTGACAGACACACAGACACACACACACACAGACAGGTAGATCAGTGTTTGCTGGTGACATCTTAACAGGACAGTTCAGGTTTTTATTCATACAGAAAGCATCATTAGAATTAGCTTTATCTTTCATATATCGGGATAAAACCTACACATATCAAGATATTATTTATAAGCCATATCTCCCAGCCTTAACTATGAGAAAACAAATAGATTTGATACAGATTGATTTGACTAATATATCAATATTGAATGGTATAAAAAATATATATATCATGACAAGATGTTTTCCCATATCGCATAGTCCTATATACTGCGTTTGAAAATACAAAACAATTTACCCTTGGGGATGAATAAAGTATTTCTATTCCATTCTATTCTATTCTACAAACTGAAAACACGGTATACATGTGGGGACACAAGGAAAATCTGTTTTTAGCCACTTAAGAAGTTTATCTATTAAAATCTACAGCAGCTATAAAGGCTGTATTGCCTTTTGTTAAGTGGCTAACAATCTGTTTTCCAGGTGCTCTTCATAGCAGGTGATTTTGTGTGTTTTTAGAGAGCAAACATGTCTACTTCTTGGCATAGGGATGCAGAAAGCTCAGACAGCACCTCATACAACAGCGCTTCAAAATACTTGAACTATTCCTTTAAACGAAGACTTTAGTCAGACATGGCAACACTTGCTCAGGTGAGAATCACCTGTAGTTTTCCGAGGGAGCAGTCGTCCAGCAACTTGATGCAAAGGACTGTCTGACTCATCAGCTCCTGTGTCACTGAATCTTTGAGCTCAGAGTCTGAAGAAACATCGACCAGCAACCGCAGCAAACAACGCAGCAGCACATTAATGCGAGCCTCCATCCTGAGGAGACAGATGAGAACACCAGCTGTTAGTCTGTAAGTGGCCACTAGAGGTCAGCAAAACAACTACAGGCCTGTTTATAAGAAAATGAAATACTGTTTTTTAGGATTAGGATTATTAGCTGGTTATGTTTATATGGTTTGTTTACGAGAGTCCTTATATATGTGCGTATGTGTGTGTGTTATGTGCACACTCAGACCGTGGCCATGCTGCTCTTGTTGTTTTCTGCAGAACTTCCAGGGTCTTCAGCCTGTTTATCTCCTCAGGTGGATCTCTGATCTCCAGGTAGCCCAGCACCACACGCTCCAGCCGCCGCAGGTGTCTGCACACTGCTACACCCATCCTGACCCCCCCCCCACACACAACAAATTCATGACTTTATTTTATTATTCATTCACTTATATTCTTAGACAGGGAGGATCAACCAAGTCCCTATCCCATCACACGTGCACCTGTCCTACCTGTCTATATACAGAGGCAGGATGGAGGCATAGATGCGTCGCAGCGGCACCTTGTTCTCTGCTTCCATGTGAGTCAAGAACAGGCGTAGAACATCGTCATGGCGACTGGGCTTCCTGCAGGAGGAGGCGACTGACGAGGGGGGCTTCTCAAAAACCAACAACAGGTCGAGCAGACAGGACAGTACCAGCTACAGACAGAGACAGAGTTCTCTCAGTGATGTTGCATCCACACTTTCTACATTAAAACTGCATTTAAAATGTCATCTAAGGAACAATCAGTACAGTGTGTGTGTGTGTTACCTCTATGACAGACGCCTCTGAAGTATACAAGTGCTTGAACAATGCTTGATACACAACTTCTGCTCTGTTGAACTGACGGAGCTCAGAAGCAGACTGAAAACACACACACACACACACACACACACAATCACTAATATCAAAACACATTGAAAGATGCAGATACTTCCTGGGACTATAATTGTTATATGTGTGTGTGTGTTCTCACCGTGTTGACTATGATGTGATGCAGACAGCGAACTCCCAGCATGCAGTTCTCTGGTCTGTAGTGGTCATTGAAGAGGAGGGGGGGCGGGAGGAGACGAGGCAAGTAAGGGGAGAGAAAAGGGCGAGGCACCTAAAGAAAACATGAAAATGATGAAAAGGCTGACAATGTTCAATCTTCACTAATGGGTGTACACTGAGTCAGCACTTCATAAGGCACATCACACTGACTCAGCAAACACATCAGTGACATCATAACTCAAACTGACTTGCAGGAGGATCCATCCAAACACCAGCTTCACTGCCTCAGACCGCTGCCACAAATCCCTGCAAAACACACACAGAGTTCATGTCTTACAATATGTCATACAATATGTCATACAATATTTGTGTATTTAAATATTTAAATCTTTGGATCCCTGGGAAAACGCTCTCTCTTTTTGTTGCACTACTTGTTGTATGTACAGCTTAATGACAATAAAAGTGATTTGATTTGATTTGATTTGATTTGATGTCAGGACACAACAACAACAAATCTTCTTGCCTACTCATCTAGAATGGAACGATGTATGATTTTATCACACATGGCAATAAAAAGCACTCACAATAAATTGAGCTCAAGTTCTAAAATATTTCCCCTGAATGATTCCAAAATACTGCCTTGCTTGCCAACATGCCGTCCTGGTGGGTTATTCTGAAGTTACACGAGAGTGAGCCTGCATCTTTCCAGTCATTCCACTACCTCATATTTATGATGACATTATTCAAGATTCTTGTTATTCAAAAAAAAAAGTTCACAAAAAAATGTTTTCTTTACTTTTTTGACCAAAAGGTAAGATAACGTGATTTCGGTGATTTTCGAAACACCTTAAGTTTAAAGCAAATATAATATATATTAATACTGCAATAATATTGTGAATTGTAGTAACTTTGGTCAGGATAATCATAACATGAAATTTTATTGTCCCATCCCTAAACTCGACTGATTCTCACTTGGTAAGATGAGGCTGCAGGACGTCCAGGACTCCTTCCAGAATTCCTCTGTTCTTCCCTCCTTCTTCCTGCTGACTCGTGTCTCCCATCAGGAGGTGGACAGAGTCTCTCCAGCCACCTGCCCTAAGCAGCGCCTTGTGTAGTCTCTGTGCGGCCACTCTGGAGGAGGGGGTGGTCCATGCCTGATCCTAAATACACAGAGGGACACACTGACCTTTAGATGTTATGTGTCTCTTTGCAGTGGTTCTGTGTCTCTTTGAGGTTGTTCTTTGTCTCTTTGAGGTCATTTTGTCTATTTGCATTAGTTTTTTTCCTGTATTTCTATTAGGTTGTGATGAGTCTCTTGTCGTCTTTCTCTCTTTCCTGTTATGTGTCTCTTTGTAGTTATTCCATGTCTCTTTGAGGTGTTCTGTGTGTCTTTGAGTCTATTTAGATTGTTCTGTCCCTTTGAATTTGTTTTCGGTGTCACTTTGTGGCGGTGGTTGTTCTGTGTCATTCAACACGTCTTTGTCATAAACATATTTTTAGGTTTTGACTTTGTTTTTTCCATCCATACTCACCTGGAAATGTGTCACAGCGAACACACATAGAGGCGGTGCCACAGTCAGAAGTAGTCCTGCCCTCTCCCAGTGTCCCAGAGCTCCCACCAGTGATCTGAGCACGGAGCAGACTAGAATGGCTCGACTCGGGACGTTCTGATAGGCTGCCGCCGTCAGGGAGCCGCAGTCGTCCTCACAGAGAGGCAAAGCAGCACAACACATCATAGTGCTGACCAGAGACCTGTACGCCCTCTGAAGCTCCACCTGACCGACATCATCATTGGCTAACACCGGGGAGAACAGCCAATCAGGATCAGCTGTTTTAAAGAGCTGCTCCACACGACCAAACAGAGAGCTTGTTTCAGAGTCTGAGGATGCACCAAGCAGCTTGTCCTGCAGCCGAGAAAGCAGTTCTGTGATTGAAGGGAAAGGAGGAGAGGGGAGGGGCTTCTGTGAGGAGGAAAGATGAAGCTCATCAAGTAGAGATGAGAGTTCCATCCTGGAGAAAGGAAGGAGACATGTGAAGAGAGGAGGACAGAAGGAAAGGAACAAGTAAGGATGATGATGACAGTGGAAAAAGTAAAAGGAAGAAAAAATTCATTCCATTTTTTCTTATTAAAACTTATAATTGTTATATTTGAAACTAAATGTCAGGTAATGACCATTGACCTGAACTGGTAATGTAATTGATGATAAAACAGCTGAAATGATTTATAAAAAGAGCACAAACCACATTTTATTTTAGTTTCCTAAACATCTAGAGTTTGTTCACATTAGTGATCGATCAGTAATCTGTTCATAAGTCTCCTGTCTGTCCAACATCTGTCGAAGTGTCTACTCATTTTGATCATGGATTAAAACTGAATGTCTCCTGTCTTTTCAAACAATCTGTATTCAAACTAAACAAATGCGTTCATGTTCATTGTCCATAAAACATGAAGTGGAAACTAACCTTGAAACAGCGGCTTGTTCTTTAAAAGACAAAACAACATAGAGACTATTTTCTGAGTGGCGCCACAAGATCTGCGGACATTTTAACAGGAGGGACGGTGTGTTTGGAAAATATGTCCGGGCGGGTACGGTAAGGTTCCTACACTCTGAAAGGTTCCTATTTATATCCGGTAAAACAAAATTCTCAAACTTTATCATTATATATATTAGCAGTTAATTGACATATACGTAAACATATGCGTCCTTATTATTTGTTAGAATTACATGGAAAATATAGACTTATAGTTACTCATTTGAATAATTGAATCTACAAAAACCAATACATTTCATCATTGAGCATCAAATAAACATTATATTTATAGCAATATCTCACAGTTGGTTTTGGGTCGTTGTTTATTTTTTGTTTTACATTTATGTGAGCTGAGTTTTTTATTATTATCAAACAGCAGTCTATCATGTCTGGAACCCCCTCTTCAAACCCATCACAGAATGTACAGAATGGTCTGCCTACACTTCTAAACACACACCTGCTGATTTGATTTAATGTGTACATTATGTTGTTTTCTATTTTAATTATAAATGTCTTTAAGAATGGCTGAAAGCACTCCATAAATATTCTTCTTTTTCTTCTTGCTATTATGCATCCCTCCGCGCCATCCTCATGTGGAGTGTCTGAAAAATCATATTATGTCACTAAATTGTGTCATTAAAAATCTTTTTATTTATTTTTAAATGATGAGGTCACAGAGACTTCAGTTCTGTGCTCATTCATAACAGAAGACATGTTCATACATGTAGGAGAGATCAGAGAATCTGTGTGAACATCAGAGAGAGCGAGAGAAAGAGAGAGAGCAGAGGTGTTTGTGGTGATATTAGCGGCAGATTAAAAGCCAATATAGGCATTTAAAAGTGATTTCCTTTCATTTACCATAAATCATCCTTAGAGATTCAGGGTTAGACACTGTTTCCTACCTGTTTACACAGATACGACCACATCAGAGCTGAAACACAAAGAGTTAACCACTTTGATGGCGGCACACATTCAGATTAATCTGCTATCCACTCACACGTTTATTCAGATTTCAAAGGAGGAGGATATGTGGGCTGAAGCCACTGTGATCACACACACACACACACACACACACACACAGTGCAAAAACACTGATCAATGATCAAATTCAGGTCATTTCTGTTGTTTGTTATCCTGAAGATGCAAACACTGCTGTTATCATCCACATATTTTCCCAGATCCAGTTTTCGAGGCTATCCATATCATACATATCATCACCATTATTATTGTGCTATAATTAAAAGTCGATATCATTGACTGTATAAGCTTGTAACTTGATACAGTTGTTGTGTATCTGCTCCTGGTCTCTCTCTCTCTTCTGTCTCTACCTCATCTCCCTCTTGTCCTTTCTCTCCCCCCTTTCTGTCCCCCACCTCTCCTCTGTCTCCCATTTTCCTTTCACCCCAATCGGTCGAGGCAGATGACTGCACATCTCTGAGCCTGGTTCTGTCAGAGATTTCTTCCTGTTAAGAGGGAGTTTGTTCTCTCCACTGATGCCTAGTGTTTGCTCATTGTGTGACCTGTTGGGGTTCTCTGCTCTCCTTGATGTTGTCTATGTACAGTGCCTTGAGATAATGTATGTTATGATTTGGCGCTATACAAATAAAATTGAATTGAATTTAATTGAATTTTTTTGTACTTGATGAATGAACACCCTTTTTATGGAAATCTGTATATATTGTCTCAAAACACAAACAAAAGCACCATTAGTCTATTCCATTTAATGTGGAGGTCATAATTTTTCTAGTTACCGAAAATAAATTTAAACTAGAAAACTTTGATTGTGCCTGTTTCTTGGTGCCAATGTCGTCAGGTGCAGGACTTCAGCTGGTGATTTGTTTTAACTTGCTGTGTTGAAAGTCCTCAGTGTCAGTGTGATGTGCCGAATAAAGAGAGTATTTAGACAAAGTAATATTTGGGTGAAATTAACCTTTAAAACATTGAGAACTTAGAGTAGTATTTAAACTTTAAGTATCCCCCATCCCAAACACCTGTTTCTAACTGCCAAAATTCAGTGAAACACAGAGACAGCAGTGTGTTTTAAAGTTGTCCTATTTCAACAACTGTTGATGATATAGATCAAATTATTGGCTTTTACAGCTTTTACATTGATTTTAACGCCCTCTTTCTTATTGTTTAAGTTTAAACAGTCATTCTTACGGTGGCCAGCGGGGCAAACACACTGCAACGACCCAAAACCCATGCAGAAGGAGAAACAAGCTGCATATTCACAAATGCTGCAGATTCAAAAGCACAAACAAAAACAAATGAAAAATGATCTGCAGAAAGCCAAAACACGTGCATCAACAGAAACATGCTGCAAAAACAAAACAACGCAAAAGCGAAAAACACACAGAAATCCCACCTGCAAGAAAGAAAACACCAGCAGTAGAGAAAAAGATAAAGGTTATCTTCCTGTAACCCCGTTTTTACCATCAGTGTTTTAATTTAACTCAGGATTTAGATTAGCCTGTGCAGGTAGTTTCATTGTGAGATAAGGGCAGGGATTTTATATTGGCTCAGAATGATCTAAATCAAAATTATCTCTGAAGAATATGATATAAATAAACCCTGTGCTGACAAACATACTAAATCTACTAAAGAAAGGTCATGATTTATGCTTTATGGTGAAAGGTTTCCAATGACATCAGTGTATGGTGATCAGCAGTGGCGTTGTCTACATGATATGCAGGTATTCACTGTATACCTACGACAGATTGGCCAGGGTTTCTATATAACCACTGAACATGTGCAGTATGTTCATGCAAATAAAAGGTGGGGATATTGGTGTTTTCTGTTGGTAAACCCATACATGGCACAAAGGCACGACACAGCTCACACGCTCAGAAAAACCGAGTGTCTGTGAGCTTCTCACCCAATTTCCTGTTTACTTTTCCATCTGAAGGAGCTTCTATCCATCCTGTCGCCATTCTGTTTGACAAAGACAGGAGGCTTTGCAGGAAATTAAAGAGCAGATAAGAAGCATGTTAGCCCACACATATAAATAAACACAAGCTGGTTTCCATCAGCCTGAGGCTCGTCAGGATAACAGCATGAGAACAGGTGCAAACAATACACAGGTTAACAGGTGAAGTCCAGGAAACAACAGGTTTTAATGGTGAGACAGTTCAAAGGTCAGATACAGAGTCAGCTTCAGTTTCACAAGTCAACACTTTCTTTCAAACAAATGAATTAAAGAAGATGAAGGAACATGTTCCTTAAAATGGGTTAAATTTACACAGAACTCTTTAATGGCAAACCAATACATTCTTTATATTTCACACCACAGAGGACCTCCTTATCTTATATGTTATTAACTTTCCAATATTATGATAAATTCAGTCATTTTTGGTGTTGTAGTTGAAGTATGAATGTTTAAAGTTTAAACAGTCAACTTAACTGTGTTTTCAATCAACTAGCTTGGTAGCGTGGACAGGAAAAAACTACTTAACTATACAATTAGTTTACTGTTTACTGTTTACTGTTTACTGTTTATACTGTTACTATACAATTCCCCAAACTCTATCTACACGTACACTAGCTCACTTTCTCCAAAAACAAAAACAAAATCACATGTTAAATTACAATTTGCCGTAAATTTGTGATTCCATTGGAGAAATATGTGGTGTAGCAACAATGCATTACATCCCATTGAACCTGTTTGACTTCTATTGGTTAGTGTTACTTTGTAGTTGTAATGTGTCTTTTTGTGTGACCTTTGGCCTCTTCTGACTTGCCATGAGAGATATTTGTAACACAGTGTATAATCATTTGTCGTCAAACACTAAGTTGTTGTCCCAGTGGACGAGCACTGGTGGGGAATGGATTTCATTCACACAAGTGTGTCTGCCTCCCCTCTACGTAGTGGTGATAAGCCCTCCTTCTGCGTGTTAGTTTTACCTGTTGTGAGCATGTAGGCCACCATTTCAAGTCTTCCTATTATCCAAGAATATAAATTGTCTTCTTCTGTGTATTTTCTATTATTTCCAGGTCAAAGCTTGGGGGTGGGAACTGTGGAGCATGCGCAGAGAGTCGAGGCCAGCTTTAGTATCACTGAATGTATGTAGTGGAAATCCAATTCACAAGTCGCAGTACCTGGTTGTGTTTGACTTTGAGAAATTTGATATCGTACATTTCAGTTGGATTAAAAAGTCTGGTTTAATTAAAACAATCATTTGTTTTTTTTGCAACGTTACATAAACACACTGACTAACACTGTGAGTGAGAGGAATATGTGAGACCCAGTTAAACAGTTCATTACTTTACTCGACTCTTTCCATTTAAGAAATATCTGATGTCTGATCTGTTCTGACCGTTTGACTGCAGGAAGGTAAAACATGTAAACAATAACAATATGATTGCATGTGCCTGTGTGTGTTACTCCATATCTTCTTCTTCTTCTTCTTCACTGTAGTCACTCAGAGGAAACTCACGACTCTCCTTCTGTGTGTTGTAGCTTTTCCGGTGCATCACACACTCCTGGTCGATGATTGCCTAGCACAGAGACAGACAGAGAGACAGCCAGAGAGACAGACGGACAGAGAGACAGAGAGACAGAGAGAGACAGCCAGAGAGAGAGAGAGAGAGACAGAGAAAGAGAGAGGGAGAGAGAGAGAGAGAGTGATGATCAATAATCTGTACATTTGTGTATGTGTGTGCGTGTGTGTGTGTAGTTTATACATGTTTCCTCTTCAGCTTCTAATCTCTCTAATCACAGAAACATTTGAACATCACAGACACACACACTTCCTGCTGATCTGTCCAGACCTGCCACTGTGTGTGTGTGTGTGTAGTTCCCACAGTGTTTTTGACTCCCACAAAAAGATTAAAGGGCTCATATGGATCAGATGGTACACATTAAACCAGTATAGTGCAAACTCTTTGTCCTGTTGGTGTTAATGCTCAGGACACAGCAAACCAAGTTCTGTGACCAGTTACCATTTTCTCCTCTCGGACCGCGGGGTTACGTAACAGAAAGCAGAGCGGAGCATACAGGATGTTGATCACGCCGATAAACACCATAAGACAGGGAAAACCCACCGCCTGGACCAGAGCTCCCCCTGTGGATGGTCCTGGAAAAACAGACCATGATGTTAATGTATTTTATCTCCAACATGATTTATTTATGACAGCCAGATATTAACGTCTGTCTTAAACCAGTGGATATTTCTTTAAAACACAGACCCAATTATCCATTAGCTATGTGTTCCCTACCACTGAGCAAGACACACGTGCATCTGTGCATTACCTATAGCGAAGCCCATACACAGCGCCACATCAGCTATGGCATAGACACTGCCGTAGACAGAGGCATGACGAATGTCCACGAGGTAGCCCATGATGGCCATCATGGAGGAGTCCACCATACCTACACATCAAACATCGTACAGTTCAACAACTAAATGGTTTTTGAAATGTGGTTGTATGAGGTAGTGAATAAGTGTTGCACTTTGTATTCTTCCAGCCCTGCACCTTCAGAAGAAAATTGTTATGTGTGTATAGTTCTCTAAGTGTCACATGGGGGGTGGAGTCAGCTCTGACAGTAACTCATAACACTTCAGGTAAATCAACCGTACAGTTCTTAGTGTTATTACCAAAGTGAATCCAGTCAAACATTGTTTGTAACACGTTACCTCTACAACAGTAGAGGTGTGTGAGTGTGTGATAGTCACCTATAGCAAAGCCGAGACCTCCGTTTGGTCCAATCAGACCGTAGATGCTGGTCGCAAAAGGAACCTGCAACACACGCACAAACAAACATGGTGGCAGTTCAGTGGCAGGTCAATAGGTTCTGAAGAAATGTTGGTGAAAGTGAATGAATGGGTCTATGTTGTACTTACACATAGGAGACTAATGCCAACAATAAACATCCCCAACATGGAGCAGAGCCACCTGCGAGAAACAAAAATACCCATCAACCATCTGTCTCTCTTCTTCCCTCTGTCTGTCTGTCTGTCTGTCTCTCTCTCATGTTCTCCATCTACAACCACAGGTTTACCACAATCAACCAGGATCAAGTCTTCAAGGATTCAGAGCTTCTAGAAAAGTGTATTTGTTAATTCTTGAACATCTTCCTCTGTGATTTACTGTCTCACACACATTTGTGCAACATTCTTAGTGGGGACACTCACTATGAATAGACACAATGCATTCCTTAGTCCTTTACCCTAACCTTAAACTAAACCCAGTTCTAACCCTAACCCTAAAACCAAGTCTTAAATGGGACATATCATGCAAAATCAACTTTTTAATCATTTTAATACTTATATTTGGGACTCTGGAGGCCCTACCAGTCGCCAAAGTGTGGAAAAAGAATACTCAGTCCTTTGTTCGTGGTCCCCCTTAGTGTAAGTATAGGCGATAAAACACGCAATGTTGAATTCCCTGCGCTTATGACGGCAGCATGCGCATTTCACCGCGAATGTTACCACCCCACCAGTAAGTTTACTTGGAGAGCTCCACCTTAGCTCCACCTTGTCCCTATAAAATGCGAGAGTGCAGGCGAGGGAGGAAGAGCGTTATTATGTCAACGCAGAGGGACAAGTGTGCTGTTGGTGGCTGCACAGTGGAGCACAGTGTTTTACACAAACTTCCAGCCTCAGAGGATTTTATATATGAAGCTAATGTGCCGGATAAAGTCAGCAAACGTGTGTTTGTGTGTTCGCACCACTTCACATCAGACTGCGGCCAGCGGTCGCCGTATTTAGTCAGCGACCGTATTTCACCAATGTACAAACACACACATTTTTAAGAAAAGGTCAAATAGAGCTCATAACTGACCATTCTGACACGTCCTAATTAAAAATATTTGTAAATATTTGTTCAGTACGTCCTCCATGACCGGAGCACAGACTCAGTCTGATACAGTCACATACAGCGGCAGTTTATGCAGCTGGCGACCAGCGGTGCTGTTCCTAAGTGTATTTAACTGATTTACAGTTGGGCAGTGTTCGGCTTGATCCTTGTGTCGGACGTCTCTTCCTGTGACGGCACTCTCGCTGTTTTCCGCGCACGCTGCCATGTTGATATTGTCAGAGAACTAGTGGAGGGAGGGGGAGAGGAATGGAGCGGAGGGAACAGGAGCTGAGCGAGTGAGCGCAGTAACAAGGACAAATCAGAAACCCCCTGGAAGAAGTGGGTGTGTGTTTGCGGTTTAAAGGAAAGCCACCCTGGTTTATAAGTTTTTTGATCCTCACAAAGATACCCATACAAGAACACACACACACACACACACTGACCGTCCCATCTTATTGGCCAAGACACCAAACAGATTTGTTCCTATCAGGTAGGAGATACTGGCAGGGAGAAAGGCCATACCTGCAACACAACAGAGTCATTTCTGAGTCATTTCAGTGACATGGGAGACTCATATTTCAGTCTGATCATACCAAGTTGCCATTTAGGGGAGCACATGGTCTGCAACATCCAGATGGGCAGTGTTGGCTCTAGAATGGCAACCCCCATGTTGGCGAAACACAGAGAACCTGCAAACAAAAAGATTCCACTGCATCACACTGTGATCGGATGGCTTTGCTTTAACTTGTGACAGTCTCTGAGGGAAGACACAGGTCAAGGCAATAGAAGTCTCTTACCTGCACTGATAAGGATGTATGGATCTTTTAATAGTGTCAGTAATGGAGTTCCTTCCACACTCTGTAACACAGGAAGTTTAGTCTGGTCACTGTGGTCAACAACTGCTCACATTGAGATGTTCAGCATGTGACATGTCTTGCCTCTCATCCAAGCATCGTACAGACAGCTGCTGCATATAACACCGCCTCACTTAAACCTGTAGTATGTGATTCTCAAGAAATTCTTCCTGTCCCTGCCCAATCCTGTGCTGCCACTGCATACACAAAAATGCTCCCACAGTAGTAGTAGTTTCATGTAGTATCAGTGTCATGAAGTGAACTCACCCCAGGAGAGATCTTTGAAGGCTGCAGGATGCACAACTGTAATGCTAAATAATAAACACACAAACATACACAAACCATGACCATGCTGCTTTGTTACACTGATTATAAAAACACAGAGTTTAGATTCAGTCATAGTCTCTCATATAGATCAAGTATTTTAATATTCCCAAATAATCTAATAAAAGTTGAGAGATTTGAAAACAAGAACAACTTTTGTGGGAGAAGTCTTGCAGCTGAATTGTGAATATATTGAAGTCTGTTTAAGTTGTGTGAGGATGCGCCAAGGAGGAGGGATTTGGAATCCAGGAGGGATGTAATGAAAGCATGAATTAAGGTTTGGGGAACAGAATGTGTGAGGGAAGGGCATAAGTCTGGCATTTTTCTGTTTTGGTAATATATTTGACATTTGTGTTATAACTGAGGGTACATAGTCTGAGATGATGCCAAGGGTCTTTACTTCAGTGACAGAGGATGTTCTGAAACCAGGAGATTAAGTAAGAGATTTTACAGAGGTAGTTGCTGGTCATCCACATGTTTAGTTAAACAGGATATCAGGTTGTGTGAGGGGAAGCTGTCAGACAGCTTGGTGTGGATGAATTGCTGTGTATGATCATAGAAGTGGAAATTGTGGCCTTGGTCGCGGATGATCTGACCAAATGGAAGGATGAAGAACAGTGGACCTGGAACTGAACCTTGAGGAACACCATGGGAAAGAGGAGATGAGTTCATATTCAGTATTGTGTTTTTCCCCAAACTCTCTCAGACTAAAACTCCTCCCAGAGGTTATTCATTTTGGAGTTGTTTGGCGAAAGTTCTTTCAAATAATTTGGAAAGAAAATGGAGAGTGGCCTGTATTTGTTGTAGTTCATCAGCCCAGATAAGTTCTTTTTTTCATTATTGGGGTAATGGCTGCCCTTTTTAAACTCAGAGGGAGAGGGCCAAGCAGGAGAAAAGAATTAATGACACCGGGTGTTAGGGGGCAGATGACACCAAGTCTTGATTTAATTAAGACTGTTGGCATGGGGTCACCTGAGCATGTAGTAATACTTGACTTTATAACAATTTCAGTGACAAATTATATTATCTGTTAGACTATAACAGAGGAGAAAGCTGCTTAACAGTGAAGAAGGCGGCGTGGGCTGGGGGTTGTAATGTTAGCTTTGGTGGGCACATGGTGTAGATGCTAGTAGATGGAGGTGACTTTGGTCTGAAAGAAGTCCAGGAAGTCAGAGCATAGCTTGGCAGAGGCACCGAGGGGAAATTGCTGGGCTGGTTGAAGTAGCTTATTGACTGAGTGCAATGATAGTGAAGTAGTAAGTGTTCTTTGCTTTGTTCAAAGCTTCTTTGTAGTTCTTGATGTGGTACTTGAAGGCTAATACATGTTAAGCTGATCTTCCTGTTTTGACGCTCTAGTTGGCAGCTCTCATTTTGTGTAGTTCTGAATTGAACCGTGGAGCAGAGTGGTGGAAAAAAGCTAAATAGTTCAGTGGGTTTAAGAGGAGTACATTATATAAGCATACAAGATTGTTGATTGAGAGGTCTGTGTAGTTCTGTTCAGTCCCCAGGAAGTCTATTACAGCGGGCAAACTAATATTTATGAGGTTCCTGTAAACAATAGTGTGAGTGGGACAGATTTGATATGAAGGGGTGTGGATTTGCCCTTTGAAAAATAAAGCTTTAACCTTTACCTCCATCAAACAAAGCCAGGAAAGCCAGGATCAGGAAAGGGGCACTCTTCCCGACAAACTCATACATCACACTGCCAAATGGAGCTCCAACTGAAATGGGTGGAGGAAATGAGTAATAACAGTCCTTAAAACAGTTGTGCAACCATTAGATTTGTTGTTTTAACAATGTAAAGTATTTCTCAATCATTTTATTGGAACGCATCCGGAAAATATGGGAAACATTTATGTAGTTTTAAAATAACACATAAAAACAGCTTTTACAGGTTAAAGTGCCCTTACCCGTTCACTATTGCACAACCCTGGCTCTCTTAATACAGGAGTGGAACCATAATTAATGTTATTTGGGAAACCTGTGTTTGTCCACAAATATCTGCTGTGAGAAAGCTCTCTTATGCCAAGTTTATTCAAGACAAGCACACCTGTTGTACACATGTTGTATGAGTTAAAGCCATTGACACATAAGACCAACTCTCAGTCTCATCATTCCAATCCAAATGCTAAGGATCACATATTATGTGTGTATGTGTGTCTCACTCAGGACTCCCATAGCCAGTCCTCCCAGGGCGATGCCCATGGCAATTCCTCTCTCCTCATCATCTGTATACACACTGGCCAACATACCCAGACCTACGCACACACACACACACACACACGCACACACAGTGAGTATACACATGAAAGAAACACAGGCAGGAATAAACTGTTCAAGTGTCAAAGTGCCAACCTGCCACAGATGAAAAGGATGAGCCAATTCCCTGCAGAGAGCGAGCGAAGAAGAGCAGAACGTAGGTTCCAGAGAATGCAAACACTAACACACACACACACACAAGTAAAAATATTAAATTTAATTATGTGTGTTTGCGTGCATGTGTGTGTGTGTGTGTGTGTGAGCGATACTTACTGATGGTTGACACAAACATGATGATGAACCCAGCAAACATGGGGATGTGATACCCAATTCTACAGAAAGAAAGAGACTAACGGTGAAATCATCCATTCATCAGCTGCTCTGTTTCTGAGGCTGATCCAAGACTCTACAAAGGAGAGTTATGATGCTGATTCTTCCACATTACTGCTGAGTAATTCACCTGTCTCTCTCAGTCCTCCTTCCACTCAAGACTGAGATACTGCAAAATCCACATCTCAACCTGAGAAGGATATTTTCCACTGTTTCCTGTGAATCACGACCTCTGACCTGCAGGGTCTAACCCTATGACCCTGTGCTTCACCCCCTGCAGTCATGACATGGCTTCAGACAGTCTAATTATTCATTAACTCACCTGTTAGTGAGAGGACCAACGAAGGGATTGACCAGCAGCTGGATGAGAGCTTTAGAGGCAAACAGCAAACCAACAAGAACATTTTCCTCCTCCAGAAACGCACTGTCCTGAAGACATGGGGACTCCTGCAGGAGAGGAGAGGAGCATGGCATGAATCAGTGATGTAAATAATGACACTCTTATTGAATATTGAAGTGAATGTGTCAGGTACATCTCATCCTCCACCTACTGTAGCATTTGTGGTGTCATTGATCTGCAGGTCTGTGGGCAGAGTGCTCTGCTCTGACAACTGGGTGTTGGAGGACAGTTCAGTCTGGACCTCCTGCAGACCGAAGGTTGTGTTGTCATACAGAGACACCAGAGGGGAGAAGGTGGGGGGAGACTGCTTCGACTGTATATCCGGGACCACAGTGCTGTAGTTGGACTGAGGGAGTTCTGAGGACTGTGATTTCTGGAGGGTTGGTGTGGGGAATGGGGAGTGTGAAGGCAACATGCCCAGGCGTGATGGACCATGGTTGGGTAGAGGGAGCAGGGAGGGCTGGGTAGTCTGGGGCTCTGGACTGGGATGCCTCATGGCATAAAGGAATGTTGGGATGATTGGTACTGTAAAGGGAAATGAGGATTGATTCATTGATTAATGTCATTTGTCAGTCAAAACAACAGAAGCAGTGTGGGGAGAGCTTCAGCGGCAGAATGTGCAGGAAATGGCAATGAGACGTCATGATCCATCAGTGACAAAAGAAAAACACCCTGGCTAACTAGTAGTACCAAATAGTTCCATTCTCACCGATGATGTTTCAAAGTGGGTTTGCCGCAGAAGTTAGAGCCGTCATATATGGTAATACTCAAATGTGGTTGCCTATTTGCTATGTGCTTTACAGTAGGTAACCAGAAGTCATGCAGGTAGCACTGAGTAATGCACAGGAGAGCCAAAGGAATCAAGTGTGTGGATGACGTACGTGTTGTTGCCTGATATGGTGCTCCAAAATGAAACGGTCCATTATCTTGTAATATTGTAGTATTATTCATTCATTATTCATTCATTATTCATTACACAACATTAATAATAATTATAAATAATAGTCTTGTTTTTATATATTTTAATGCAAAAATGTTTCATAGTATATCTTTAATAAATAAATGGCTCAATTAACAAATGAATGCCATTAATGAATGAATGTCAACACTTGTTTTTAACAGCATTTTCTATGTATTTATTTGAATTTGTGTATTTGAGTTGTTTATATACAAGTATCAGTTTTGGCAGTTATGGTTCTCCATCTTAAACTAAAATTAATCTTTTCTTGCCATGTCATTCCAGGTTAACAAATAAACAAACTACAGAAAACACCAAACCCATGATATTTTCCTTCAGTTTCACACAGTTCCATTACACACAGGTGGAATCTGGATTGAGATCACCACCAAAATCTAATTATTTATTTCTTGGGCCATTTGCTACAGACAATTTTATCACAATCAGTCCTTAATGTCTGTGTTCTCAGTCATCCAGGCCATTGTCATTTTCAGAAGTTAGCTGTAGGCAACTGGATTTGCTCTAGTTAAATTAAAGACATATCACTTCTAATCCAAGAATGGAGGAAGCCTCAGAGAGGTGAAATATCTTCAGTCCCAGTCTAGCAGTCCTCTACTGCTAACTAATGAAAATCAGTCCAGTTTTTGAGTTATGCCACTTAAACATTTACTATTATTTATTTCATAAAAACAGGGAAACTGTCTGCACCAGTTGGATTATCGATTTGTTTATTTCGCATTTCTGATTAATAAGGAGTCAAGGATGGAGCCATGGGGACCACCACAGCAGACATATCCATTATTTAGCATGCTTCCTTAGATTAGTGATTGGTCAATTGATTTCTTACAAAAACAACAAGATTTTCTATGAGAGGGATTGAAGGAGACAACTATGAACTGAGATGGAACACTTTAAAGTTCATGGTCAAGAGGTTTTTTGAGTGTGTGTGTGCATATGTGTGTGTGTGAGACCCCTGTAGCCTTTACTTTAGCTCTGACTCTAACAGCTGGCGACAATTTTAACCTCTGGGTCTGTAGCTGCGTCACAGATGTGTTTCATGCAGCAGAGACAGGCTCTTACCAAACCTTGCCGGGACACACCACATGACCAAAGTTGTGTGGACAGTTGAACACATGTGACAGTGAAACATGACAGCAGGTATTATGTGTACTCACCGACCACAGTTAGCAGCATATTGTCGAGCAGCAGAGCGACACACACCACCACCAGGACAAGTCTAGGAGAACCTCGACTCTGATGAAGAAATGCCATGTCTACACACACACACACAGTGGAGGACACTTGTAGATGTAGATTAAAACGTGTCCAAACCTCAATTTGAACCATATCAGAACATGAAAACCAAGTATAATCTGTGAATGTCAGGAGGTGGTTCATGAAAATAAACATTAAGTTTGATTTAGCTGTAATTTATCACAATTCATAAAACAAAGTCAAAGATGTTTTTCTAATTTGTAAAATACTTGTTTCCATTTGTTTGCTTGTCTGTCTCAGTTTCACTGGATCTTATTTACATTAAAGGTAATTACAGGAAACTGATCATGTAAACAGAGAAGACATGTGTCCATGTGTGCAATGTTTGTTTGGCTTCAGTTTTACAATAAGAAAACACAACTCATCATATCACAGCTGATCTTTAATAAAACAACATGGTCTGTTATTACTCCAGATACTAGTCCGAGCCTCCACATCCAAACTGTCCACAGCTTTATCACGAACTCTGCTGTGAGGTGTGATGTGAGCAACTGGAACATTTCATTTTATTCTTTCATTATATTTTTATTTTTATCATTTACTCTTTTTTTGTTTTTTTGTGTGGTTTAAGTGTGGTTGTATGAGGTACTGATATGACTGCTTGAAGAGCAGGTGGGGGCAAGAAGTGTTTATTCCATTTCATTACTGAATGTCCTTTTTCTTTAGCTGTAGTATTCACTTCTGAAAGTTTCCATGTGCACTTTTTTGTGTTTTCAGTCAGACTCTATCTTGATTTACTATGTTGCTGTTGCCGCCTCCTTCTGTTTAAACATAAAACAAATCAGTTCCTGTGTGCAGCTCTGCAATGTCACCAGTCGCCACATAACATGATGTAAATATTGCTGCACTGAGAAACACAGAGAGAATCGTGTAGTGATGATAGGCTTAATCAGCGTTGTGTGAACTCATTTGACAATAGTTTGAATGCAACATAAATCTGTCTATGTGTGAAAGTTACTACAGTTTTGTCCACGCTGTCTAAGACTAAGTTCACTGCTTCATCATGTCATTAGGTCGTTTTGTCTCACAGAAAACTTACATTATTTCACTTTGTTAAGTGCTTAATCTCCTGCACCAATGTCCATACAGAACATCAGAAATGTTAGCTTGTGAAGACACCAGAGTTGCTGGTCTCCTGCTTCCTCATTTGGTAAGTTTGTGTTGCTTTAGTGAATCTGTATGAAGGACTTTAAAGAAGGAAGTCATGAAATAACACATTTGAACTTAGAAGCACAACAACTGTGTTCCATGATGTGATTTTCTGTGATTTTCCAACTTTGGTTTCCGGTGGGGAAAGTTTGTCTAATGGTGAAATAAAGCAGCAAACATATTCTTAAGATATCATAGACTTCAGCAGGTATAGATTCTACTTTTCTGAAGTGATAAAGAGCTGCTGTTTTTTCTTGTGTCCCTGCTGGCAGGCATGTTTTGTGAGACTCCTTGTCTCAGGCGAGGTCTTGACCAAGTTCCAAGTCAAACTGAAAGATTTTTCCAACTCTTCTCAGGAATTACAACCATTTGCTGATTAAAAGGTGGCGCTAACACAGCATTTGACTGCAGTATAAACTAAAATGGAGGGAAAATAGATGAGTCAGTGATGTACTTTTCCCACTTTTTGTGTTTTCACAGCTCTGTTTTTAAAAATGTTAAATTTTAAAATCACATAATGATGACAACAGAATAATTATAATAAAGTTGTTTGAACGTTATTCAGATCTTATGTCAGACAATTATAAATTACGTGCAAACAAGATTAAGGTCTTTTGGGATTTCAGGAATTCTGCAGAACCATGTTTTTAGTCGTCTGTTCACTCTGCGTCTGCTCTGACGGCTGATTGGTTTACAGGCTCTTTCCTCCCTCACTAACACAGTTACATCGCTCTCTCACACACACACACACACACACACACTGCTCTTATTCTCTTATCTCTGTCCTTCACTCTCACCTCTCCCTCTTCTGTTTGATGGAAACTTGATGTCAAATGCTATTTTGACTCTGAATTTTTAGTTTGAAGAAACGCGTAATGCAAAAGTCAATAAATCGTTTTTTGCATTTGCATTCTGAATATCTGCTGTAATTTAAATGCAAACATCACAGGTGAGATGTGATCAATACACATCTGTCAAACTACTGCAAACAGACAATATATAAAGCATTCCACTCAAATTAAATAAATGTATTCATCAAAACTAAAGAAATACAAACTTTAAATTAAGATCATACTTCTAAATAAAAGTACATCAACCCAGTACAATGAACAGTTGTAACAATGTTAAAGTGTAACAATTCCAATGAAAATATACTATATGCTAAAATATTTTGAGCTTGGTGAAAAGACACACAAAACATTTGATTTATCTAAATTAGAATTCAAGAAAGCAATGAATAAAACAAATACAATAAAAAAAACTTTTAAATATAGTTTAGAACTAGTAAATAAAGGGGAAAATACAATAAATCAATCAAAAATGCATACAGAAATAATTGGTGAGAATAAAAAGTAAAACATAAAAATTCCGATCACAATCTAGGAACAAAATAAAAACCTGTGAGTAAATGTAGCATGTGACTGAGACAAACATACAGTTTGGTAAAGATTTCTAAAAGTAAAAAAATACATATTTTACAATAAGGCAACAAACACACAGATGGATCCTACCTGGACTAATGATGCTCTTCTTCTCCTGCTGCTCCAGCTGCTGATGGACTGAGTATATATCTGACCTGAGGGGAGGAGAGATGGAAAGAGACTAGGACAGAGGAGACAAGGAAAGGTAGGGAGGACGGAAGGAACGACGAAGAGGAGGAGGATGTTTCCTCCCTTTTATATTGATAATGATAAAAACAGACAATATGGAGACACACACAGAAACAGACATTAACACACGGAACACTCCAATGGTGTATGTGTGCGTGTGTGTGTGTGCGTGTGTGTGTGCGTGTGCGTGTGTGTGCGTGCGTGTGCGTGTGTGTGTGTTAGAGAGAGAGAGAGTAATTGTGAGCATCTGCTGTCCTTTTATTGAAGCTCTGGAACAACCTGCAGGCTGGAGACCTTATCACAGGCACACATCTACACACACACACACACACACACACACACACACACACACACACAGGTTCATGCAGCTATCCTTTTAAGGACTCTGCATTGACGTCCATTCATTTGGACAGTCTAACCATTGCATTTTAACTAACCCTATCCATGAACAGTTAATACTTAACTCTAACCAAACCACAATTCAAATCTTATGCCTGAACCTGACCAGTTCCTCAGAAATGATTAGGACCAGGCTTCGGTCTCCTTGAGGACTACTGGTCCTGACAAGGTCAGTGTTATGCCAGAAAATGTCCTAACAAATACACAATGTTTGTGGTTTACTAACTTTAACCCTTTAAAGATGTGAGGACCAACCAAAATGTCCTCACTCAGTAATGGTTTATACAATTTTTGTTCCTCACAAAGCGACAAATACAAGAACTTACCTTGCTGTCCTTTCATCTTTCATGTATGTTTGTTCACACATGGGGAAACCAGGGACAGTTGTAACAGTAACTGTATTCAATATACATACATGTATACATTATTTCAACAGTTGGCAGATTATTATAATTATAATAACTTATTATAAGTTTATAATGAAAAAATTGTTTATTCCAGTGTAAATGGTTTTTGATGTATTGCTGAAAATTGCCAAACGTGTTACAACTGTCCCTGGTCTCCCCTACATGTATCCACACACTTCACATATGAGCACAGATAATCCAAACACACTTTTCAAACAAGTTACATTAGAAACATGTCTGTGTGTGCGTGTGTAGGTGCGTGTGCGTGCGTGGGTGTGTGCGTGTGTGCGTGCGTGTGTGCGTGTGTCGCTGTCGTCATGTCAGTACTGATCATTTTCCAGGATCCTTCATCAGCTGTCACATACTTTTTTTTAGCTACATGTTTGTTTCATCAGGGGCAAAGATAATGTGAGGGAGGCCTGAGGGCCCAGAGAGAGGGGCCCTGTATACTGTGACACTGTGGAGGACACAAACAACAAACAGCAGCAGCAGCAGCAGCAGCAGCAGCACAGAACGCCAACATCTGAATGTGACCGTACAGCTCTGTAGATATGTAACTGTAAATATAGCAACACCTCAGTTCATTACAACTCACACTAAAAACACTTTAACAGGGAAAAAGTAAAAGAAATCTTAGAAAGTATGGGGAGAAGTGCAACAGATGTGTGGACAGAGCAAATCAACAACAACAAAACATTGTATACATTTATGAGATTTTATGAGATTGTGTATTAAAGATTACATTTAATAATAGGCACTAGTTAATGGTTACTATGGTTAGACATAAACAGTCAAAATACTAATTAAGTGAAATATGGTTGGTGTCATGCAGGGTCATGGCAGTATGGGGCAACAATGACCTGGACGCAGCCATGATTCATGGCAACGTGTAACATGTGGGCGAGAGAAAACACAAGGCGTTAAAGTAAAGGAAGGAACCTCAGAACCTCAATATGGCCACTGAGCTACCATGGCTCAATCCTAACTCATCACTTTTTTAATACTTTTACCTCTAAAACTTAAATCAGAAATGTACTTTTGATACTTCAGTACAGTTAATGTCATATACTTTAAGATTTTACTTAAGTAATAAACTTGTACTTTTAAGTATCCCTTTAATGTACTTTATACAAAACTGCTGACCTATGTTTCAATTTTTCTATTTCTAATTTCTACGAAGGACTGAATGTTTCCCACAGCAACATTACATTACATGTCATTTAGCAGACGCTTTTATCCAAAGCAACTTAATGCAATGAGCCAGGGGTGGAGTTGAACTTGCGACCATGAAGTCTTTTGCACACAGGGTACCGGTCTTAACCACTGAGCCACTCCATCCCCCGTCACAAGGGTGCATGCTGTGTATCGTCAGCTCAGCGCAGCATCCTGTAAGTACCCACAATCCTTTGCACATTCTCAATGATCAAACAGATCCAATCAAACAAACCTTCCTAGACAGTCTGGGAGTAACTTTATATTACGGTCTAAAACAGTCTAAATATCCATCCGTCCATCGTCTACAGATTCATCATCCACATGAAGTCTAATATTTAAAGTTTTAAAGGTTAATTCCACAAAAATAAAATACTACTCTCAACAATTTAAAAGGCTCATTCCAGCCAAATATTACTTTGTGTAATTTTAAAGGTTTATTCCCCAAAATATTACTTATTCCACAAAAGTCCTCAAAGTTTAGATTAAACACATTGTAATTCATGTACATTTGAGTGTATTTATACTTTTCTCATCTAATTTAATGCCTTTTAAATTTATGTCCATTTCGTCAGTCATAAAACTTCAGTTCTGCAGACAAATTCACATACTTTTCAGTCTAGTCATACAAATCGAAATGCTTCAAAACAGCATTTCAGTGTAGCTTCATCTTGTGCATCGGACATAAACCCAGTGCAATTTATTCAAAATTGCCTTTCCTGGTTATTGTTCATATTCCACCCTTTTTGGCCGTTAACTAGTTTCCCATACTTCAACATTCGAAAACATTCGAAACCTCGTTCAAACTATGAAATGTTCAACTCAATTAGGACATTATTCTGTCTGGTCAGAATGTTGTAATATTTCATAGTCACATTTTTTCAAAGACTATATCTTATTTTCAAAGACTATATCTTATTTTTAAAGACTATATCTTATTTTTAAAGACTAAATCTCATTTTCAAAGACTATATCTTATTTTTAAAGACTATATCTCATTCAAATTGATTGAAACACACTTTAGACACATTTTCTGCTACTTACTGGTTCCAACAATAACTCTGAGTGAGAGCAGAACCATCCGGTGCAATTTAAATTTCACACTGTTTGGGCAAAAACACAAAAGAACACTAACTTTTTTTGACCCTATCTTCACAAAACCTTCACCATGACACTCACAGTTCAGAGGGTGCATCTGTGGTGCTCTCTTTGTATTTTTAATGAACCTGCTCTGTATCACAAGAGGTGCCATTGCTATGGGAACCACAAGCAACCCACGTCACACACACCTGACTCAGATCAGCAGATTAGACTGCACACACACACACACACACACACACACACACACCTCAAGCTCATGTTCAGCCTCTTCCTAAGCATTCATACAGTCAACAACAATAAACTTTATCTGATCATTTCCTTATACAAATGTGATGCAGCATTCACTGCAATTTCTCTGGAAATGACCTTCTATCTGCTTAATATAAAGCATTATATCTTATTCAACATGTGCATAATGCTTGTCTGACTAACTGCTCATTGTTATTTCGTCATTTATTCTAGTTAATTTGATTAATTACAGTCTGTCGCAGACAAGTGCACATTATTATGCACACTTGCTAGCTCTCAGAAATCTTCTCAGTGTTCTCAGAACCCCCATCCTTTGAGTTGAAAGACAACTCACTCTACCACTGAGCTACCATCGCCCCCAAGGTTGTAACATGTCTCTTGCCCCAATGCCATGTGGGATTGGTTCCAGCTCCTCATGTGATCCTCAGAAAAGGACGAGCCATGGATGAAGGATGGAGGGAAATATTAACGTTGGCAGTAATGAGTAGCTACATAATATATAGTGAGTTATAGTTGTAATATTTGAGCTGTGGTGTTGAAGCTCTGGAATCAGAGATACCTGTAAAATAAGAACAAAGAGAGTGAGTGAGAGAGAGTGAGTGAGAGAGAGAGAGAGAGAGCACAAAATGGGGGAGGGAGAGAAACAAGTTATTATGATGTGTGAGTGCTGAGGAGGGGAGAGAGAGGGAGAGATAGAGAGATCAAAGAGAGAAAGAGAGAGTGTGTGTGTGTTCGCTGTATAACGGCTGTTCTCCCAGTAGTCAAAGCCTGTGGCAACATAACTAAGCGATGGTTCACTTGAACCAGCCCTAACTGTAAGCTTTATTAAAGTGGAAAGTTTTAAGTTAAACTTTAAAAGTAAGGAGCGTGTCTGCCTCCTGGACCCAAAGTGGGAGCTCCTTCCACAGGAGAGAAGCTTGGTTGATGAAAGTCTCGGGGAACCACAAGCCGGCCTCCATTCTCAGAGTGCAGTGTTTGGGTTTCTTTTTGGGTCTTTGGGATTTTAAATTCTTTCTTCATTTTCCAGGGAGCCAGTGTGAAGAGCTCAGTGCTGGAGTGATGTGATCCTGTCAGTACCCGTGCTGCTGCGTTCTGAACCAACTGAGACTTCAACAAGAGACTTTTTAGAGCATCCTGATAATAATGAGTTACTCACTGTCAATAAGTCAATAATGTCGATAATGACTCATTCACTGTTGGGCACTGTGTTCCTGGCTTAAGACCCCCCCCCCTCACACACACACACACACACACACACACTTCCACTGGGATTGCCTCTTCCTGCTCTTGTGATTCTCGTGATTGGCTGAGACACAAACAAACACAAACAATCCTGTTGGTTTGTGTGTGGATCGCTCAGTGTCATCATCACATCCCTGTGTTAATCAGCTATAATCACCTGTAAACACTCAACACATCTGCCGCTTGACACACAGCCTCAGCTCTAATGAGTCTTTATCACAGTGTGTTAGCCACATGAAACAAAACCACACACACACACACACACACAGAGCTCACCTGTCTCCAGGTGTGTTCTAATCTCTCTGTGGTCTCTGCGGTGTCATGTATCAAACACCCCCCCCCCCCACACACACACACACACACCTGAGGCCTCAGGTCTTCCAGGAAGGAAGCCAAGGCGGCGCTGTGTCCGCCGACTGATGCGGTCAAGCTTCAAACACACCTTGAAAACTTCTGAAAGACAGACAACTGAAAGAGAGTGGATGAGACGGGAGGGGAGGAGTATAAAAACAAACGCATCTGAAGGAAGAAGCCAGGGGGAACCAGACAGTCCACATACAGAGAACGAGAAGCAAGATCCAATTTCACTGAGTTTACTTAAAGAAAACATTTGAAGAAATTATATAGTTGAATTATTAGAAGGATAATTATTGGAAGGATCAGTCACTTGTCGTGTTCTGTGAGAAAACAGTAAAAAGGTCAAGAATTGATTGATTAATTGACTGATCAGAGGACTAAAGATGTGGATGTGGATGTGGCGCAGTGTCCTGTGTGTGTCTCTGGTTTGTGGTCTGGCTCTGGACTCAAACACCATCAGATCCTCTGAGCGACAGGTAAGAGACAAACACAGACCGTCTGTCATTTATCTGGAACCTAAAACTGATACAAACACAGTCGCCATTATACGTTCATACTGAACATCCTTGTTTTCTTTTTGACTTGTGTGAGTTAATCATTTGTTTATTCACTTTCATGTTTGTGTCTAATCAGAACTTCTTGTTCTCAAATTAGTTTTTTAATTAGATCAGACTGTCCCTTTAATTATTTGGGGGACCCAAACCCAATTGAAGCAACTAATTTTAATTTTAATATTAGAAAAATGGTTAATATACAGTATGGTGCAAAAGCTTTGTTGTTTGTATGTCTGTCAAATGATGTGATCCCTGGCAGTTGGATTGGAATGATGGTGTAATAGACCTTTCACAGAATTTGTTCCAACATGAAAGAGTTTAGCCAGTTCAGTGTAAGAGTTAGTCACACTAAATACTATACCTGCAGAAGCCTGTTTGTTATCTTAAAACCCATATTTTCTGGATGTGTTTCAATAAAGTGATTGAAAAATAACTACACATACTATAACATACTGTATGTATTGCTAAAACAACAAATCTAAGGGTGGCCTAGGACTTTTGCATAGTATTATAATATATATTACAGTAATATATCTAAGCAGTAGTGTCTATGTTATTGTGTCTGTCCATAAATATGTTTAATGGTGCTCATTTCTAAATATTTAATAATTATATTCATATCATTTATACACAGATGTAAACAAATAAAATCAATCAAATGCATGTCATAGCTGTAATCACTGAGGACACCAATGATTTAATCATGGATATAATTTTTTTCTTTTACATTTTACTTTACATTTATTCTACTGTGAATGTTTTTGCTATAAACTATATGACAATGAGATGCATATATTTAATTTACCTGCTGTTATGTCAAAATGTGAATACAACATTAATGTTAGGTGTTATGTAGGCTATACTATCACTATATGTAACTGTGGGGAATTGTAAAAGTATTAAAAAATAAGGTAGAGTTAGTTATCACTAGTAAAAGGATCATGACTTCATAGCATGGTCTTAGTAACAATATCATAGTAAACTAAATTGTATTATTGTATTGTAAAAGAAGAACTATTAGAGTATGTAGTTGTAGTATTATAAGTCAATAGACTATAGGGTTGTTGGAGTAATATTACTAGTATAAATACATGAACAGCAGTAGATGTTAACTTGGACACAGGTGTAGTCCTGACAGTGACATCTCTCTCACCTATCCCCATGGCAACCAGGTGGAGCGAGAAGCACACCGTCAGACAGAGGTGAGTTTGAACTCCCATCGAGGAGAAACGACTCCATGCTCCACACCTGACTGCGACGCACCTGCGGTGAGTGACAGGGACCAGCACCACCTGCAGGGCGTCACATGACAAAACAAACATGACTACATATAGATAGAGACATTAACAGATTAGAGACACGTTCATGACTCTAATATCCTGTAAACACATTTACTTATGTGTATATACAGTATTCTGTTGACAGTGTACATACATTTATTGGATATTGGGTGTTCATACAGTATTTACATGTATGTGTTTACATTTACTGACCTGTGTACGTACATGACATAAATACATGGAAACAATCTTACCGACTTGTGTATATTTACACATAAATTACATTCACATACATACATGCACATGTCTGCATTTACATATTACATGTATTTGCATGTGTACACATGGAGTGACTTTTGCATACATTTACATATATGTGTACATATTTACAGAACTGTTGTCTATCTATTTCCATGATGAGCGTCCATCATTCCCTCATCTCAATGACTGAAGTTGTTTTTCTTCTTCCATTAGAAGGCAGGCTGCAGTAACAGAGCTCAGAGGAGGCAGTCCTCTCAGGACAGACAGCTGGACGGACAGAGACATAGAGACACAGAGTTTAACAGACAGAAAGACACCGATAGCTTCAATAGGACCAAAGGTGAGAAATGGGAAGATGGTTACAAGTCCCAGAATGCACTGTTGTTGGAAGTGACACCGTTTGAAATGGAGCATCTTTATGTTTCAGGTCCAGAGATGTCGAGTTGTGTCCGGTCTGGGGACTGTGCAGCTGGTCTGTGCTGCGCCCGTTATTTGACTGGTAAACGGTGTCAGAGGATCCCAGTGGAGGGCGAGGCCTGTCTGCTGCGAGGTTCCACCAAACTGAGGAGGAACCTGGGACGCTGCAACTGTGACACTGGGATGTCCTGCATCTCAGAGTCAAGCAAAAACAAGGGCCAGGGGGTGTGTCTACCCCGTCCAAGGCAGGGTCAGAGGAAAACAAGGCATTCTGGGAAGAAGAGGAGAACAGCGGAGAGGAGCTGCTGAGAGCTTCATTGTTACATTTTTTATTAAGTTCAGTTCAGTTTGTAGCAATGTTATTTAAGGTCACATTGAACAGATTAACAATTTTCTCCACATGGAGTCCTTCTTCAGAGGAGTTTGTCTTCAGAAGGAAGGGTGCTTGTTCAGGGAGAGATCTTTCTTTAGAGAGGGATCCTTCATTGGAGAGGAACCCATCTTCAGAGAAAAGACCATCATCAGAGAAGGATCCTTCTTCAGAAGGAAGGGTCCTTCTTTGAAGATAGATCTATCTTCAGAGCGAGATCCTCCGGCAGAGGGGTTGACACTAAAATGAAGTATCCAAACTGCACTGATTATTTAATCTTACAAACACACAAGGCATTTCTAACCTGATGAACCTTTTTAGAGTGAATCTTTTGAAAATGAAAATGGTCATCTCACAGAACTACCCTACTGTTTTCATTTTACTTTGATCTCCAGAAACCTTCACATTAGACACTTATAATACATTACACTTCAAATGTTTCCCGTTTTACATCTCTATATTTTGCAGTGTTTTAGTGTGTTTATTATTTATTAACACATGTATATTATGTGTATGAAACAAATAAAGTTAACCTGGATCTTTCTCCTGTGTGTATACTGTATTTCCTGTGTTGTTATGGGTGATACCACATTCCTCAGACTGAAGGCACAGCCACGGAGTCATACATTGCTTTTCACAGACAAGGAAATAAAGTCAAACATAACATGTATTGTGTTTGTCAAGAAGACCTTAAAGTCACTCAAGTCTTGAACAGCTTCAATAATAAGTTTAATAGTCCTCTGGCTCCTCCCCCTGGCCAGCTGCAGTCACTGACATGTGATCATCCAGAATCTGCTCAGTGACAGTGTTACCATCTTAAATATTGCTCCAGTTACAAACTCTGAAAACAAGGTGATAAAACAAAAGACTTACCAATGTTTAGTGAACAATCCTCAGGTTGTGATTTACCTCCAGCAACTGAGAGGCATCTGAAACAAATATTACGCCTACTACCCAGGATCTTTTGTAGATAAAACGTCATTTTGTCTTTGAGTTTCATCATCCTGGATGTGTCACCCGTAGATTTATAATAGCATACAACCTTGTCTGTTTTTCTTCAACAGTGTTAAAACCCTAACCACATATCTAGATATTACAAAAGAGCCTGTAATCATGGAGTCCACCGTGTTTGTACAGTCGTCCATTTCTCATATACCCTAGGAGACAGAATGGAAACCAAAAGGTTATCGGTTGATTGCAGTATGCAACTTGAACACAAGGTTCCACTGAAATCTGTCATTAACAGAAACACTACAATTACATTAATTCACTAATACCACTTTGTCCATGTGCAACCACAGCTGACACATGGCAGAAGGTGGGGTACACTTACTTTGGACAGGTCCCCAGTTCATCACAAGGCCAACATATGAGACCAACAACCATCTCTGTACAGTTGACCCTACAAAGTCAATTTAGAGTTTAGACCAGGGGTCGCGTTAACCGAATATTTTCCGTCATTGACCGTTTTTTTAAAACGGTGACGTAAAAATCTGAGAGCCATCCGTCATTTTGACAGATTGCAATTCACACCCCTAAAAACTATGTTGATAAAAGAGGTGAAAAAAGAGGGATAGATGCAGATGAAGGACAAACTCAGCCCTTGGCCTCAGCGGAGCGAGGAAGCGGCAGTAAGGAGGTTAGGCGAGTTCAGTGGGAGCGGGAGTTCTCCTGGCTGAGGAGGGCGGATAGAAAAATGTTGTGCGACAAAATAAAGATTCCCATCGGAGAATCTGAGCATCATTTCTGACCTGGACACCGTACTCAATGCATCTCGCTATCCTTGTAGTGCTGACAGCGTGTTAAAGAGCTATGGACAGGAGGCTTTGGAGCGCGTCTGTGACCGGTGCAGCTGATCCACTGGTGCAGAAGGAGCGCATGTTGCGGGGGTTCCTACCACACGCAACTACGCGCAAGCAGGCACGCGATTTAAGTCCATGTGAACCAGGAGGAAAGTGTGAGACTGTGCGTTTAGGCCACAGGTTAACTGTTCATATTCCACTGCAATATGAACAATGCAATTGAATATGTCATTATTATCATTTAAAGTGACCGGTAAAAATTGATTATGACGGGATTTTTATGACCCTGTCAGTCAAAATGACAGACAAAGAAAAAGTCTAGCGCAACCTCTGGTTTAGACGTATCCTTTTTGGACCATGGGAAACTGGAGAACCCAGCAAAAAAAAACACACACAGAGAACATGCAAACTGGGTTGTTTTTTAATGTAAGGCAAAGGTGCAAGCCACTATGCTGCTGTGTGGGGAAAAAAGCAAAACCAAAAAACACTGAACATTGTAACATGTTCTTCCCAATGAAAAACATATTTTTTTCAATAGTTAACTCAAAATGAAAAAAAATGTGCAACAGTCATAACTATATTTATAAGTATTTATATTCTTACTGGTTCTGTATACACAATTTATTTACACTGCAACAGGCAGCATTTTTCTAGCCCTCATCCATTGTATATAAGGTCCATAACTTTTTCTGTACATAATACACAGACTACTCTTTAATTCCTTGCTGTTTTTGTGTTGTCTATTGTGCTGTCTGCACACATCTGTCTTAACTGTTTTTTGCTGCTGTAACTAGCGAATTTCCCCTTTGTGGGATAAATCTGGATCTGTGACCTTATACCAGGACGCTTTTATTCGAAAGCATTTCATTTAGTTTTGTCTTGAACTATTTTGTATCCATTTGTACTGTTTGTTGGGTGTATATGTTGGCATGCATTTCAAGCCAGTAGGTTTAAAAATGTCCCATCTGTGTGGAAACAAATTTAAGCAGTGACAAGTGCATTTGTCTTACAGTGGTGTCATTTTAATCAAGTTGGTTAATTATCCAATCAGAGTTTCTCCTCGCTCCCGTTTAAGTGCCTACACAGAATTTATGAAGGACTGCATGTTTCATGTCAACTTTTTTTAAAATAAACAGTAGAAAGTGGTGCATTACCGCTGCTCATCAACTCTTCTTACACACAGGCCTTAAAAATGTCATCTCACTTGCATCATAACTGTTTAGACACCTAGTAGCAGATAAACAATTTTCTCCAAGTTATGCAGCAGATGAAGTGACCAATTTTGTCCACTTTATTTGGAAGCAGCCTATATACTGCACATATTAGGCAGCAGTTCATTCTTATTTATAGCTGTTCAAAAGTTTCCATCTCTGGCAGTATGTCGTAACTAATACGCAACCAAAAATAGCTTATGTATAAAATGTTGCAGTGGAAGTGCAAGTTGCCCCAGAGACTTTACGAGCAAAGATGAAATGCTTTTTATTTTGCTTTCTGCAAAATTAAGACACTTCACATGTGTCAATTGTCAAGGCATCTTGTTTTATTTTCTGTCATTTGTACAACTGAACAAAACAAAGAAACTGCTGGGAATTTGTGGAGAAAACAAATCAATGCAGAAGAAACTTCAGAGGCAAAGTCACAAATGCAACACCATATTTCAATAACTGTATTCATACTGTATAGAAATGGGGGGTCTCCATCAATAGGAATGTTAAATTGGGGTTTACAGGGCATGTGATTACAGGGCCAACAGAGACAGGTTAAGTGCAGGAACTCAGAGCTGACCACAGTCGGCGATGGCAATGTTGGTTTTGGTTTTACCGCTCTGGCTGCCGTAAGACTCCATCTTCTTGACCACAGGCATTCCTTCCACCACTTTGCCGAACACCACATGTTTGCCGTCAAGCCTGCAGACAGAGAAATTCATGAAAGATCTAACACCTGGAGTCAAATATATACCACAGTCAATCATAAATTACCAGCATTTAGCAATAGAAAAGTTCGAAACGGAGGCATTAGTGAAACTTTATTCACACAAAACTGGAATACATACATGTTGCGCATTAACTCACTGTAGGTGTGCAAATGTGTTACACTGCTTTTAGTCTTGACCACAAAGCACTTCATTTTAGAAAAAGACCATTAACAGATTTGTTATAGCATACAACATCTATAGGCAGTGCTATGTCCCAGACCGAGTCACATTTTGGCAGTTCCTCCAGCTGATAATACAATATTTATTGCTCTCTTCATTTATGAAAGAGCCCCATATAGCAATACAACCATTATCTAAATATGGGAAACACTGCAAGGGTTTGGGATTGAAATGGCAAGCTGGTTAGAAGACAGATTCTACATCCTGGCCCACAGCTCCACATAGTTTAATTTTAAGGTTAAATGTTCTTAATAGACAGACAAGGAAGCAAGCAGATCTTTGAAAACGGAACAAATGCTGACATGGTCTGTATAGAACTTAGCCGACAGCTGAAGATCTGCCTGGTTAGAGAACAATGTGTGAGGGTGTGTAGGTTTGCCCTTACCATGAAGTTATTTCTGTGCAGATGAAGAACTGGGACCCATTTGTGTTTGGTCCAGCATTGGCCATAGACAGGGTTCCTTCACAAGTGTGCTTCAGGGCAAAGTTCTCATCTGCAAACTTGTTACCATAGATAGACTTTCCACCAGTTCCGTTGTGGTTGGTGAAATCTCCGCCCTGCATCCCACAACACAGATTACATTCACTTTAGTACTCAATGCGACTAAAATGACCATGTTACTGCCAAGGGTCGCTTGATTTTGATTAGAACAAAAGACTCACCTGGCACATGAAGTTGGGGATGATCCGGTGGAAGGTGGAGCCCTTGTAGCCAAAGCCCTTCTCACCTGTGCAGAGGGCACGGAAGTTTTCAGCCGTCTTGGGCACCACATCAGCACGAAGCTGCAGAGAACGAAAAGCTGAGGTTAGGCAATTTAACATAACAGTCAGTAACCAGGTAAATCAACATTTGGTATAAGGGCGAGAGCCAAAACCTGAGGCTATTTCAAACTATACCTTGGTTCAAGGTCCATACATTTTAAATACTGGGCAGAGGCTACAATTGATCAGGACTGAAAATCAAACTTTTGACTGGTCAATACTTGGGGCAGACGTTCCAGCACATAAATATGAACAAGCTAATATGTGGCGTCGTCATAGTGAAGCAGGTGCTATGCACCACACTAAAATATCTGCATAGCCTGCACAGCAGTGATGCTGACATGCACTTAAGTTCAGGGGGAGGAGGTGATCTGGGGCAGACAGCTGAATTTGAATCAGCTCTGGGCACTGATGCACCTGTTCAGCAGAAATACACACCATGCTGTGAGTGTTACGTTACTGAGTCTTTAACTTATGTACTGTACACGTGTAGACGTGTGCCTCTTCATTATTAGTTTCACCCAAATGAGTCATTTCCACATCTTCCTCTGACAGTCAGCCAACTGTGGCAGCTAAGAACTAGGAGCCACGCAGTGTCCTGGTGGATGTAGTGTTCAAATTTGGATCAGAACTCGCAACCATAAACCAGGAACGACCATAACTGGGTACAACTACAGATGCAAGATAGATTTTGAGAACGAAAAGCTTGTGTCCATGTCTCGCGTTGTCTTGTAAGATTTACAAGCGTCTATTTCGCTATAGTTTATGGGAACATGGTTTTTGGGGCCGCATGGTCGCAAAGTTGCAGTACCACGAAAAGCCACTGGGGAAAATGAGCTCCAAGCCAAGGGGTGGTGCGGTATGCAGCGCCCATACATTCAGAGACACAACACCCAGTACAAAATGGCGTCTGAGCGCAACTGACCGGCACTCACAGCAGTTACACCACACGAACAGCCGAACAACACCGGAACCCTGTCATTGCTTCTATAACCGCATGTTCATTGTGAGCACCAGAGATTGTAGATAACGGGAGCGTTTGGCCGTCAGCCGACATCACAGTCTGCCTCCCCCTCCCCATCCCCCTCCCCGACAGCACCGTGGAACTTTCCAGATCTACCCACTCCCCCGTCCGTGGACACGGGAACCCGGCGACGTTAGCTTTGGAGGCCAACAGGATAAAACGCCGCAGGGCGTTTATTTCGAATAATCGCTTATAAGAACCGGTGAACGATCAAATCCTCCGACTCGACACGTTTTATGTGTTTGGACGAACATGTTCAAGTCATGCATCACGTGGCTTTGATAAACGGCAGCGGAGGATTCAGTGAAGGCCGCGAAACACTGCAACAAAGACGTTATATTCGATGCCGGGACAGCGGGCCTATATGCTTCCATGTGACAACAGCTGGTGCATTGTGGTTGGCGCGGGTTTACTTAACAAAATGCCGGCGCAGTATTTCGCTGCACAACCAAACTCGCCTCGTTACCAGACAATTGTGTCGGCCGTGGATGTACACATATATAACTCATTAACTAATGTTTCCACGTCCATTAAATATCCTCCGCACCCAACTGAGCTAACAAAGCTCCGCCACTGACAGTCTCCGGTCCCGTCAGAAAGCAGCGCTGGCTGGACGCCACAAACACGTGCTCATGGTCCTCAGGAAATGGTCACGACAGTCCAGCTACCGTTTGTTCTTACGTCGTGACATGTGCAGCCGACACGGAGGGTTTACCGTCTCCTGCCCAGAATCGCCAGGATGTCCGTACACAAACCGAACAAACGCGTGTTCTTTCACTGACATACTAACATTCACCGGCAGCTCTGACAGTCGGCAGTTACCGTTACACTATGCACCACAGAGAGCGATTTACCTCCATCACGACCCGGCCAATGCTTGCGCCATTGGCGGTGACGTCGAAGAAGACTCTGGGGTTGCTAGCCATTTCTGCAGACGGAACAGAGACGGTTGGCTGAGAACTCCGATGAACGAGGAGACGGACTGCAACAAACAGAAAAAACGCTTTAGTCCGGTTAACATATATATAAGACAGGTAGGCGGCGTTAAACCACAGTGAGCCAATCAGCAACGCGATGGCATGTGACAGCCGTTACTCTCAGCGAATCAGTAGCCAGGACAGTCGACGCTCGCGTTCTATATGACTGTTAACGGACCAGCGCAACTCAAGGTGTGTTTGATTCTATTACTGAAGCGGTCCGGTACAACGGAGCTTGGTTGTTTCCATTGTTTGCCACGCGTAGCACCGCCCCCTTTCGATGACCGCGTACTAAAAACGACCACCTCACGAGTTTTAGCGCAGCACGCGCCACAGATGACAGGCGGCCTGGACGACCAATCCGGTGATTGAAAGTCAATTTCTGCAGTCCTGGCGCGTCCTCTGCGAGTGTGTTCGTGTTCGTGTTCGTGTGTGCCTGTGCTTCGGACCTTTTCGGGCTCCAACACTGTCGTCGAGTAGTCCTCATTGAAACTAAAACCTGGTCCTAATGTGGCAGAACCTCTTTTTTTAGGGACTGGTTAAGTTTAGGGCTAATGTGTGGATAGGTTACACATTAACTGGTTATGGTTAATGTTATGGATGAGCCTTTGGTCAGGCTGCCCAAATGAATGGAATCAATGCAGTGTCCTTAAAAGGATAGATGCGCAAACCAGTGTGTGTGCGCGCGCGCACGCATGCGGTCAGGGTGCGGTCCGTCCTGTTTTATTCGAGGGAAGAAACTACTGGAATCCGATTTTGAGGAGCAGGTCAGAGATGTAACGTAACTTTAATGATCAAGTTTGACATTTGAACCGTGTCCTGTCACAGTGAAGCGCGTTTACCGACAATTGAAGATGTTTCTGAAGTGAACCCACAGGGTTTGCAGTTTGCATACAACTGTACAACTGTAATTTAACACAGAAAGAAAACCTTTTGGGAACGTTCCCTCGAGAGTATTCCGGGATTTTGTAGTTATCATAAAAGATTTCATTGATAACATAAATAAATGTTTACAGTTTCTCTACCTTAGACTTTGGATGAACTTATTGGTTGATTTGTACGTATCAGGAACTCTCAGCTGAATATAACATGATTCAGAATAATCCCTTACAAATCAATATCAATATACACTGCCTGGCCAAAAAAAGAGAGTCGCCATTAACAAAAAGGGTCACAAACTCACACTCGGACCGCCTTTAGCTTTGATTACACTCATTCGCTGTGGCATTGTTTCCATAAGCTTCTGCGATGTCACAAGATTTATTTATGTCCAGTGTTGCATTCATTTTTCACCAAGATCTTGTATTGATGATGGAGAGTCGGACCACTGCGCAAAGCCTTCTCCAGCACATCCCAAAGACTCTCAATCGGGTTAAGGTCTGGACTCATGTGGCGGCCAATCCATGAGTGAAAATGATGTCTCATGCTCCCTGAACCACTCTTTCACAATTTGACCCTGATGAATCGTGGCATTGTCATCTTAGAATATGCCCGTGCTATGTGAATTTCTCTGTGAGACGTGGCCATCTCTGTGAGATTTATAAAGTATCTATCTATCTCTATCTATCTATCAGGGAAGAAAATAATCCACTGATGGAATAATCTGGTCATTCAATATATTCAGGTAGTCAGCTGACCTCATTCGGGCACATAATGTTGCTGAACCTAGACCAGACCAACAATAGGAGGCTCTTACCTATTTGCTTGGTTAAATCCAGGTGGCCACTTTTTTTTGTAGAATGACATAATAAAACATGTAGAGATAATCTACTAAAGAAGTAATACATCAACTACAGCAGAAATGATTATGGGTGTATGAACTAAGTTAAATGACCTGTTGGTTGGTTTTCTCCTTCTGCAGGTACAGGGAGCACCTGGGCCCTCTCTAGTCTGAGCCCCTCTTCACCAAATTAGCCATGGTTCTTGAACTGGTTCTGTTTACAGTTCACAAAATAACACATTTGAACTTACTGATAGATGAAGCAGTGTGTGCTGTAATGCAAACACTAGAACATAGTATTTCCATTTGGAATAGTGAACTAAAGTGCCAAAAATATTCTGAAGATATAGACTTGAGTGAGCATAGGCTTTATTAGAATAGACTTTTGTTGCATGGCTAAAACATGTTGGTCCACAAACTGAATTATGCATTTAAATGCAATGGTTCCTCTCAAAACAGGCAGACAATTGCAGGTTTACAAGAGTCCAACAGTCCTGAACCAGAAAGACTCACTCATATGCAATGTGACTTAATTGTTTCCACAGGAAGCTGCTGAGAGAGGAGAGCCCGATAAAAAGAAGGGCGTGGCTGTGATAGTGGGGGTGTTATATCGATCGCTGACATTTAATGGTCTTTGATGACCTATGGCTGGACGATCATAGACGGACGTGGTGCACGCTGGCATTGTGAAAGGCAACCCCAACTGCCAGGAAAAGCATTTCCAGGCAGTTCAGGTTTCCAATACAAACAGGAAAAAAGCCAGTTTGAACAGTCAGTTAAAGGGTCAGTTCACCCTAACAAGAGTACACTCATTTCTTGAGAGCAGACAGGAGACAAAGATGAAGATGAATCAAACAGCCCACATTTGATGTGACAAGAACTAATTTAAAGCTGTCAAAGCAGTTCAAAACCACTTTTTTCAGTTTCTGGGAGAAATGGCATTGTTTGCCTATAGAGGTATCAAGCTTGTCACAATGCTGACATACATGTTTTGCTCTCCTTTACTCACATGTCACACCACTTTTACTTCATTGAATCACCACAGGCTCTTCAGTCTGTCTTTACAGTGTGTTTATTAAATTACAAAGGTTATTATCATTATTATTGTTGTTGTTATTAGCATCATTACTGGATCATACAGTGTGACCATGTACAGTTGTATTCTTTCCAGAAGCCACTGGGACATGGAGACATCAGAACTGTCCGGACTCTAGTCACTTTACAACATACAGAATAATAAGCATGAGGATGAAACTGTTTACCATCACATACACAACCTGTGGTGACCAAACACAGCCATTTCTTTTTTTTAATCCTCTTAATGTTACTGAGTTTGTCTTGTGCCAAACCTGTGCTAAACCTGAGGCTCCACGGCAGAAGACCAACAGCACTCCAGGCAAAAAGTTCCAGATCTGAGATTCCACTGACGCTTTTAAAAAAAAATTATAGAATGGTACCTTTGCCCAGTTTAAACTTTTCAGTGTCAGGTAAAAATCCAGATGTGAGCAAACACAACATGCTCTAATTTCCACTTTCCAGCTACATGTACAGATGAATGACAGGCTGAGGGGAAGCCCAGTTGATGGCAGGTTAATGAGGAATTATTCCACGTGGAGCCTCAAAAACAAACCACAACAGGTGGTGTTCAATTACCTTTGAGACCACAGAACATCTGCACTGATTGCTGCAGTGACGTACAAAACAACTGCACTGATGTACAGAGCATCTGCAGTGTCTGATGCTGGAGGTGGCTTTTGGATTTTTTGTTCAGAGCAGTATTTGTTACAATTGACTTCATTGAATTCATTGCTATTGATGCAACACAGTCACCCATGTGATAGTAACGTGGTGTCCGTCTAGCTTTGATGAGTGCACTCTTGGTGACCAATACGGCAGCAACATGGAGAACAGTCTTTTCATTTAGATATTTGATTGGCTGCTGCTTGAAAAGTTGTACTTTGCTCAACTTCTACCACATCAGCACAAGAAAAGCAAAGCAACAGATCCACAATTTAAAGTGAATGAGCAGCATTTCAGCTGAAGTCTCCACACAGTACGTGTGCCCAGTGTTGCACTGTGCAAACACAGATAACTGTTTCTGCAGGGGCTTGTAATCAAACCCAATTTCCTGGAAGAAATCAATTTTGGTTTTTAAAATGATGTGATCCAGTTTGTATTTTTCAATTCATACAAAACTTCAAGCAAATTAAACACTTCCTCTTTGTTAATGCTCCCTTCAGTCTCTCCTAATATCAGGGGAATGACAAAAGACACGTCTGTGAAAACAGACAGACTATTCTTTTAAAGCTTATCTTCATCTATTTATACTGTTACATTTAAAACTCATGTGGACCAGAAATATTCTGGTTTTAAAAGACCATGCTGCTGTTTTAGCTCATCAACCACAGATCATATTTACTCATCATCACCGCTGAACATCCACAATCAAACAATATCACCACATTAAAAACAAGTGAACAGAAACTAATGTGGAAATCACTCAGCAGTGATGGTGAATGTGATCTGCAATTTAAACACCCACACTAACTTCAAATAGTTTGTAGTGGCTGCCAGTGAACAGTGAGCCCATCAGCGACAGGGAATGAAGGATTAAGCATCAAAATACAGTTACCCAGAATAAAAAAACAATAAAATAAAGTTACCATCAAATTCACAGTCACACATCAAAGAGTCCAAAAGTTTTTTTCCATTTCCTTTTCATCATTCACTCCATCCTGTGGTGGCAGCCATGTTGAACCGACACTTGTGCCGGTGGGCATGGAGACAAAGTTTTTATTTTACAGTTAAGTCTTTAAATTCTCGAGGTGTGCAAGTGTAATTGTACGAGTGTGTGGTCAGTTGTTCTCAAACAGGGACAGCAGGTCATCGTTGTTGTTGCTGGGGAGGTCAGGAGGTCCGAGGTAGGACAGCAGCTCGTCTGGGTTGGTCAGCTCGGGAAGCAACTGTAGAAACAAACACATTAAAGTGAACTAATTCATTATGGTGGAAAGTAAGTACATTTACAAACTATTAAGTAAATCATCAAGTAAAAGTTACTTGCATTTTGTGTAAAACAAATAGTTACGTTCTTCACCATGCGTACGTAAAAGCATCACCATTGAAACCCAAAATAAACTCCATCCATCCATCATCTACCACTTTATCCTCCACCAGAGGGTACAAACAACCATTCACTCTTACATTCACACCTATGGTCAATTGAGAGTGACCAATTTACCTAATCCCCACATTGCATGTTTTTGGACTGTGGGAGGAAGCCAGAGAAACCTGGAGAAAACACCCCCACACACACCCACACAGGGAGAACATGCAAACTCCATGCAGAAAGGCCCTTTTTTCAACCGGGACTCGAACCCTGCAAAGGCAAGGGTGCTTGTTTCCATTTTGACCTCTGACATGAATATAAGTTTTATGGTAACCCAGCAGGTGGCAGTGTTGTATGATAAATAGCTAGTGAAGGTGAATTAAATTAAATTTTATTATCTGGAATGATACTGGATAAAAAAATTTAACTAATTTAAGGTAAAAAAAAATAAAAATTCAGAGGGAGTAATTGAAGCTAAACAAAAATAATAATGCAAATAAAATCAATATTTTTGGTAATCAGTGACATATCCCTGGCTGTGTTATCCCTCAAAGTAAATCTTAATAAATTGTAGCATATGGAACAGAAGAGGACACAGGGGACAGGGCAAGATTGAGACCTCTAGATTGAGAAGCCGAAAGAAGGAGAAGAAGAAGAAGAAGACGACGACATTAGGTTTCAAGTCTGGGTTCTACTTACATCCAGAGAAGGTTCTGAAACGTCTGCAGACCCCCCAAGTCCAAAGGTGCTGTCACCTTGGAGACGGGGGTTGTGGTTGCTGCGCTGCATCATTGGGTTGCCGCCCCCCAATTGGGAGTTGCCAGAGAGAGCCTGCGATTGCTGGGTGAGAGGAGCACCATGGGAAGTGGAGTCCAGGTGGCCTGAGACTGATATCTGAGAGGGGCAGAAGAGAGGATAGGATAAGCAAATACATTTTCAGTAAGGGGACAGGAGAGAGGGAAAAAGAGAAAGTTAAGAAGGAAATGCAACAGGGATAAGAAGATGAAATCAAATGAAAGGAGTGGAAGACAGGAAGGAAGGAGAAGGAAAGATGTAAACGGGCAGAAAGGGGAGGAGAGGCATTTAAAGAGGAAGGTGATGATGTAATGAGGTTAAAGAAAGAAAAAGAGGAAGAGAAAAAAAGGAAAAGAAACAAGAGGGGAGATGGAAAAAAAGATTCTTCTTGAACAAATCTTTGAGTGAAAGATGAGTGTCCTCACCTGCCCTGCCATTGGGTGTGGGGGAGGCTTGTCAGGGGTGAGGAGGGCACTGGAGAGCTCAGACTGGTAGGAGAGAGGTGGAGGACCAGGGGAGGAGAAGTCTCCCCCAACCCCAGGAGTCCCAGGACCACTGAAGTCAGAGAAACTCCCTGACTGTGCAGAATAGGACGGAGCTGATGGAGAGAGACAAGACAATACTGAAGTAACACAATTTATTACAGGCTTCCTATTGATTATTAACAATAACCTGTTGATTACCACCTACATGCGTTTCATTAATTACCTGGGTGTGCCCTACCTGGTCCAGGGTAGTCAGGGGTGTTGCTGCTGTTATTGCTGCCCCCTGAAGGGAGGGAGGAATAGGGCATTGGGGAGGAGGAGGCTGCTGAGTTGGTAGAGGAGGGGGCGGGGCCGAGCGATGCGATCATTTCCATTACGCTGGGCAGGACCATGTGACTGGGGCTGAGCGTCCTGCAGCGTTTTAGCACAGGGCCGTCAGACTCTTCTTTCACATGAATGTCGGGCTTCACAGGGACAGGTTTCCAACTGCACACTGGATCGATGGTAATCTCCTCATACTCCGAGCTGAGAAAGAGGAGGAGGAGGAACAGGGAGTGAAGAGTGGTCTGACATCAATTAAAGTTTAACAATGCGTTTATCCAGATCCAGACATGATCTATTATTTCAGCGATTTAATCCAGGACTTTCTCGTAAGAAAACAAATTATAAACAAAAAATATAAGAAAATATAAACTCTGTTAACATTGTTTTCTAGTAGACCATTGTGTTGTGAATTTGGCATTGGTTTTGCTTTAGATATTCCCTTATTATTTAAAAATATGATTTTTTTGGGGGGTGATTGAAAATTACTTTATTTCATAAAATGTGTGTTGGCATACATCTCTTGTGTCCTATGATTGCAGAACTGAACCATAAACTGGCTTCTGGTCTGATTGGATAATTAGGTTGTTAACTTTATTTAAGTGATAATGGAAACTTTACACTAAGTTTAGCATTAAATTTCAATCCTTTTCTTGTTTTGGTCAAGTGTAAACCCACTGTAGCGGCTCTTTTAGTGATATATTGGTTGCATTTCTAACGAGATCTCTTACATTTCTTATTCAAACAATATCAAAACTAGCATTGCACACACTTGTCAAGCAGTATTATATATATTATTATTTTTGGAAGACAATGCATGATTTTAGGATTACTTATTTGTCCCAACAGAAAAGGAAATGTATTGTGGCCACACTAAGGGCTGGGGTCCCTTGAGCAAGGTATCCAACCACCATTGCTCCCCAGGTGTATTTAAGTGCTGTCCAGCGCTCCTACAGCATTTTCCCAATTAATCGAGTTATCGTTTGGTACATAAAATGTACCAAAAAAAACCTGAGAATATTTGACAGATTTTGATAATAATGAAAATAATCGTTAGTTGCAGCTCTAGTGTGTTCACTAATAGCATGTAAAAAGGACGGGTTAAAAGCAGAGGTCAAATTCACAATCACTAATTGCTGTGTGTATTCATATTAAAATCATTTTTAGATCACTGCCTAAACAGTGTCACAATGTCACACTGGAAAAGCAAATCAGAGTGTAATCTCATAATAAACAACATCTATAGCAGAGTAATTTGACCCCAAAATGAATGACATGTGTATCTCTTCCAATTGCAGCCAAAAGAAAGATCCAAGATTCACTTGTATATTTGTTCACTATCGCTACCACCACATTTAAAGAGGTAAGATTGCTTATAAGGGAAAATGTATCAAGCAAAGGTTTTCGGGTTAGTGTTAAAGAAAAGAGTTCCTTACTTTTGAACATAGATGAGGATTCCCAGCATGTACTGATCAACCTCCAGACCTTCCAACAGAGCTGTTTTACTGCACACAAACAAAAACATGTTACAGAGGAAATAACGTATGACCAATGCTGTACACTGAGTGTTTGTTGAACATACTTGCACACAGGGCACCTCCAGGTTCCTCTCTCACAGTTGAGCTGCAGGTACGACTCCAGGTCAAAACACTGTAACGCCCACACACACACACACACACACACACACACACACACACACACACACACACACACACACACACACACACACACACACACACACACACACACACACACACACACACACACACGAAGCATCAGTATCTCACAGATGAAAACTGGTTTTCCCTGTGACATCACAGTGAGTGGTCTGCTATGATTGGCAGATGCTCAGACCTGTATGTGTCTGCAGTCGTGACCTCTGGCAGGCAGCTGGATGCGACGGAAAGTGATGGGACATTTTAACGAGACTCTGATGGCTGTCTGCTCCACTCCGTCCTCTCCATTTAACCCGGGAGTCCCTGGAATCGACCCACTGCTGAAGTTCCTTTTTACTGAGTCACAGAGACAGGGAGGGAGGTGGATCAGTGTCACAAACAGAGTTTGTTTCTTTTTGACATAAAATCACGATGACGTTTTTACAGCAGAAATTAAGAACCAGAGATGACTCACTCTTGGTGACACAATGCTCGGCAGGAAGCAGCCTCTTCTTCATCAGACCTTGCAGCACTGAGCGAACCGATGGGCGATGGACCAACTGGAGAACGAACAGGTGAGACTGCAGAGAGAGGGGGATTTAAATCACTTTAAACAAAATGGCAGACTTACTTCACGGTTATTTCGGGTATTTTGAAGTTGCATAAGGTTCTGACATATAGTTAGCACTGATTGCGCTGTGTGCACCCCCTGCTTGAGATCCTGCTTGAAACATTGAAAACATGGCTGCCAGAGAGAACTATGATGAACAGATGTCAGATGTCAGCCTCTTAACAGAAGGCTCTACTTATAAAATCTATACTGGCTTAATTCTATAATTTCTTAAGAATTAACCAAAGTAAAGAGAGAAAATCTGTGTTTAGGTTGAGGGTAAAGGTACAACTGCTTTGTTTGGTAGGTTATATGTCAAATGTACAGCAACCTTTGGCATTTTAAAATGGTTACTGCAATCCCAATTCAAAACATCATAGAGCATGGTTGCCAAAATGTCTACAACATACAGGTAGTTGGACTTAAATCTTCTTCTTCTCCTCTCTTCTAGACGTCTCGAGAGGGGTGGTGAGGCTTTTTATGCGTGGTAGCATTTGGCATTTCTGATACATAGCTGCAGCTTGCTGCGTTTGCCTAACTCTGCTGGCAACCAGGGCGTTGAAAGGCTGCAAGATGCTTTATTGGGTTGTGCAACAAACAATCGTTGCGTAGGTCTTGTAGCCATGTTTTCACTGAGATTAAGCATCCATGTGTTCTGTGTTTTGTGTCCGTGTGTGTTCTTACACAGCAGCAGGCCGTGACAGTGATCTGGATGGTGTTCCTGCCTGCCTGACACACTTGCTTCAGATACAAAGGCTTATGGGAAGTTTTGTTGTCACCTCGCTCGATGGTGAGAGGGGTCGCGTTCACGCTCACCTTTGAAAGACACAAGACAGGTGTGACAAAAAGTGTGACATGTCTTGGCGATGATGTACTGAGAAACAGCTGAATAACTGTCAGACCTGGACAGAGGCAGGCCAGTTTGTGTTCATCTGTCGATCCTCGTGGTGGTAACACTTAAACTGGAGCTCCAAATCTGGCCTGATACATACATACAGACATCAACATTCATATATGGATGAGATAAATAGTGAAGCATGGCAAAGTGCATCATCAGATGATCATCAGTTCTTACCTCATGATAAGAGTTTTATAGACAGAGTCTCGCAGCTGGAAGACGTGGTTGCTCACAGCCAGGTTGTGCTCCAACCTGAAGGGCTCTAGGACCACACCATCACGCACGGGGAAAGTCAGCCGCAGTTCGTCGCTGGGGTTACCTGTTAACAGGAAGTCAACATGGCCAGACATGGACACTTGGCTGTGACATCATATTAAAATGAGCCTTTGAGTAATGTGACTGGTTCATACGCAAAACTGAGATAATGAGTAAAAAATTACACAAAGGCATGTTATGAGTGATTACATCACTCATATTATGATTACACTGTTATCAATCTGAATGCCTTAGTACCTGTCGGTGGGGGTGGTGCCAGGTTGGCCAAGTTGGGTTTGATGTCAGGCAGGAAGGAAGAGGGTGGTGGTTTGATGTCACTGTTGCCAGGCGACATGTAGGGCGGTGCCATGGAGCTGCTGGGGGTGATGGGAGGAGTTGGGTTACCAGGTACTGGGGAGGACGGGTAACCTGGCAATCCTCGACCAGGCTGAAAGAAAGAGAGAAACAATAAATGTGTATTTAAAATTTAAATCGTTCATTTTAACTATTTGCAAAAAACCCACAAAAAGAGAACTTCTTACCCCAGAAGGTTGGTTAAAGGAGTTGTAGACACCTCCACCACCTCCTGCTGTCAGAGTGTTTAAACCTCCACTCTGACCATTTAACTGGTCCTGGTGCAGAACAGACAACTTAAGTCATGCTTTCAAGTTTTTACCAGTGTAAATAAACACACTCAGATATATGGCAGCATAACATTATTCACCTTGTAATACTGCGAGTTGGGGGGTCCAGAGGGGGGGTACTGCGGGAGGGACATCTTATGGCTCTGGTAGGAGGGGGAAGAGCCAGAACGCTGGGGGGCAGGGCCTGGACCACCAGGACCTAGAGGTAAACAGACAGTAAAGATCCTCAGACTTAGATCAGAAAACTCTCTCTCTGGTTCACTGCTATAGAAATCTGCAGTGAGCTTCTTCCAGTGTTCAACCCGCCACCATCTTACCTGGGTGGTACTGCATGTTTGGTCCAGAGAACGGACCAGGCCCGGGGTGACCACCTCCACCTGAACCCACCATTGCACCACCAGCGCCACCAGGACCCGACATCACATTTACACTGGAGCCGACAGGGACGCCGTACTGCTGAGACATTCCTTGGAATGACTGAGACAGGGATACAAATGTTAGAGACTAGTATAATGGTAAATTTTTAGTGATGTTCAATTTGAAAAGGTTAGATATTAATCTTATCCGACTTACTCAGGTTTATTACGGATTTAACCTAAAAATGGGTTTCACAGTAGAGCTAAACCTCTCGACTCTCACCTCAGTGCTGTAGGGCCGTTTGAGGCCCTGAGGGGGCCTCAGGTGACCTTGCTGTGGTCCAGGACCATAGTTTGGATGCTGGGGAACTCTCTGTGGGCCTCCTCCAGGTCCATACATGGGTCCCATTGAGGGGGGGACCCTGGAAGGTCCTCCTGGACCAGGGCCCATACCTCCAGTAGCCATACTGGGGGGGCCACGGGGGCCAGAGTGTGACATGAACTGATTATTGTAGGCTGGGCCTCCCATCTGCAGACACAAAAAGCAAACAAGACAAGACAACAATTGTTAACTATAAAACCTGTCTTCACCACTTTGCGTTTAGCTTTGTATTACTAGTGCTTCCCAACCTCAGTTTGCCACTTTTTAGACCCACTCATAGGGGGACAGGACCTCATTCCCAGAATGGAAACAGTGTCATCTTTGCTAACAGTTAGGCTAACAGGACCAAGTGTCACTGGTGGGCACGTAACAAAGAAAAGAATGAAGATATTTCTCAACTCAGGGGAAACTGAGGTTGGGAAGCACAATTTTTCAAAAATACTACCCCTACTCTAGTAATACAAAGCTAAATGCAAAACAGGGACTCCTGACAACTCTTCTTCAATTAGTTTTTTGTTTGCTTCAGGCTCACGTCTTGTTTGACACTTTATGGATCATCCCACTTTAAGTTTCCAGAAGCAACATAGAACTGAATGACCACTTGATAACTCATGTAGCAGAGTCATAACTGCAGTATTAGTGGCCCTCCTCCCTCACCTGTCCATAGTTCATCTCTTGGTTTTGTTTCTCCTGAATGGCGGCAACTGTTGCCGTGGCAGTGGCAGTCGCTGTGGCAGCAGCAGCAGCAACAGCGGCAGCAGCAGCCTGAGTGAAGTCAGCGGAGCCTCGAGAGCCACCAGGGTTGGTTGGGTAACTGCACACAGACACGATACATGTGAAGGTTTGGGTATGTCTCTTTTACCTTGATCAAATTAGTTCAGTCTGTTTTGTGACAAGCAAAGTCAGCCACCCCATGGTCATTTACTCCTGATAATATACAGTTCAAAATGACAATATAACAATATCAAACTGAAAACGACCAATGACATTTGCGTTGTGATAAATAGATTAACAAAATTATGACCTAAACGTAAATTACATTTCATGGAATCAATTATTTTCTCTTATTTACGTTTTTCTTCTGAAAACATAAACAAACAAAACAAACATCACTCACAAAGTGAAAACCTCCAACAGGGCATCTCAGTTTCTGTTTCACCACCAAATTCTAATTACTTCTTCCATTGGCCATAACCTACACCTACATCCCCAAATATGCCCCAAACTTTAAGGTATGCTGTTCACGAACCAAACAGACAGACAAATGTGACTGGAAACATATCATCCTTGCCAGATGTAATAATGTGGTATATAGTAGTTTATGTAATAAACTAAAAAGTAAATAAATTAATAAAGCTGATTAAATTTGAATCGATCTGAAATACAGCATTAAAGCCTAAAACTATAAAAATTTTGCTCCGTGCATCTCAGTGTCACATGTTAACTGTCACAAGACCACATAAGGCAGTCATGATTGGACCAACAGTCACATGTAAACTAAATCTTTACTTTATATAGTATCAGATAAACAAACTCACCTCCCTGTGTAGCCCCCTGGTCCTCCAGCATATCCACCAGTCGACCGGCTATACATGCCCTGGTTCATGTACCCTTTGTTGGGCTCTCCGTAGCCTTGTTGGCCCATGTAGCCACCAGGTCCACCAGCCATACCCGGACCCCCTGGGCCCTGCATCATGGGCCCTCCGCCATGGTTGGCCCCGGGCCCCATCACCCCTCCACCCAGACCCTGACAGACATAGAAACACACACATCACATTCCAGTTCTTATGGTACATTCACACCCAATGCAGAGATGAGAATAGACATCAGGAGCAAGGTTATTGTAGTTAATGAAATCTAATGAAATAAAAAAACTAAAATTTAAAGAACATTTTCGTTACCTGTAATTAGGGCTGGGCGATATCTTAATATATATACAGTATATCGGTATATTTCTAAATGAGATATAACACGGGACAATATCGCTTGTATCAATATAGTTCATTTTGCGTTAAAAAGGCAATACATGGACCGCAAGTTCGCACCCATTTCTCTTCTCCCTGTGTCCCTACACACACAACCTTTCTGCTTCCACTCTCACCTACACTCAGCGACAACATGGAGCGAAGTGCACTGCAGAAGAGGAGTTCAGTAAACGAAACAATGGCTCGATAATTTGGAGATGGTTTGGTTTTAAAGTGTCAGAGGATGAGAATGTCGAAAACCTGTTGCAGTGCTCTCAAGTCTTGCATTGAGCCTGACAGTCACGCTTTTGTCACGCACTCCCGCCACACATTGTATTTCTCACACTGAAAAAAAAATTGTAATAGAAATTTCTCTGGCGCTTTCCAGGAGGAAACTGTTCTCATACACATGTGCTTGCCTCCTGAGCAGTGCTCACTTTAGCAGATACTCCACCTTGTGGCCAAAAAGAGAAAGCACACCTCTCTGTATGTGCTACTTCTCATCACAAACACTGGAGCACAATATTATTTTGTGAGCTACACTGCTACACAGAACAATACCTATACAACATATATATAAAAAAACTAGACATAATAACCTCTGAACATTTGAAATGAAATAACATACATACATATATATAAATATATAGAGGGGGGGTCCTTAAAATATTGTTGTCATATTTCATTCATCTGTTTTTGTTTCTTTTCTTTTTGAAATAACAGTTTGCAGTGCAGTTGCAGTAAATATGTCAGTGGAAAAGTGTTTATTGTTACTGTTAAAATTGTAACAGTATTGTATTTTTGAATTAATTACTGTATATTATTGGAATGCCAGAAAGAGATTTATTTTATTCAAGGAGCATTTTTATTTCAGTGACCTCTGACATTTGGCATGTGGCTTAAACTTATAACAGACTGTTTGTGTATTTTTTTAAAGGGTTTGTAGGGTGGCCGAAAACACATGCAGGTGGAGAAATGAGCTGCATATTCACAAATGCTGCAGATTCCCAAAACATGACAAGTCCCAAAATGCCAGCAAGTCCTAAAACACTGGTAAGTCCCAAAATGCAGCAGTTTTTTCACCACTGAAAAACTTTGTGCCTTCATTAATACACTGTGGCACAGAACTTCTCCCATGTTTGGGGATGTCATACCTGGCTGGCCGAGGGATTGGTGACGCCCCAGACAGTGGTTACTACAGAGAGGGATCCAGCAGGCTGATTGGTGGGTTGCTGCCAGCTGGTGGGGTCATAGGAGTAAGAACCATCGCTGCAGAAACACAGGGAGAGAATAAACATTACAGCTAGGGTGCAAGTGAAACATATGACTGGAAACCCAATGTCTTATTTTAAAGTAAAGCCATTTGATGTCGATTAAGGATCTCAGCCATCCGGGTCATGCCCAGAGAGCCTTCAAGGGCTAAACATTGAACTTTTCCAGTAGTCAGACCGAAGTGAAGAAGCCAATTGGTTGAGAGCTAAAAGGTTTTCAACTTAACTGAATCAAGTCCAGTTGCATAAATATAAATCCATGAAAATAAAGCCCATTGAGTCTATGAAGTTTTAGTTGGGCAAATGTGGTCGCAAGAATTTGACTACAGAGAGCAGGCTGACATAGCATTCCCTGATGAGTTCTTTTTCTTTTTTATCGTCTTGTACACTGATACTGTATCTATATGAAAATAACTGCTGCTTGGACAAAAGCCCCTTTTCCACCTATGGTACCGACTTGCCTCAACTCGGCACAGTTTAGGTTGGTTTTCAGTAGAATGAATGCACTGCAGCCATGCACTTCATTCTACAGGCGACACACAAGTGAGTGACTAGTGACTTGTAAAGCAGTTGTTTTCAGTGTACTGAATCATTAGGTAATTAATTAATTAAAATATGTGTTCCATACTTCCTCCATGACCGGAGCACAGACACCGTCTGACACAGTCATTGGACTGACATACAGTGGCAGGGTTTGTGATGCCTGTTGTAATCAGCAGTGCTGTCGCTAAATACACCAGACTCCTTTTCCTGGTAATTGTTGGAGATTGACCAACGTTTTAGGATTGTTAAGTCTTTTTAACTGATCTAAAGTTCGGCATTGTTCCGCTTGACTTTTGGACAGCACTCGGACCAAACAGTGGCTGGCGACGTCACACATAGTATCGCTCCAGCTCGCTTGGAACCTCACCAGAAAAAAAGTACCAGGTACCAACCCTAGCTGAATTGCAAAATAACTGTGCCTTGCCAAGGTGAGTTGAGTCAGTGGAAATGCGCCAAAAAGGTACAAGGACAAAAAAACTACATATCTGGTACAAACTGAGCTTGCAGCTTAATACAACGCTGCTGAGAAAATTGTGACATCCACCAGCAACAAAATCCATATCTGCTTAATCAAAGATTTCCTCAGAAAATGTTTGCCTATTTCTCACAGATTTAGACAGCCTTTTCCAACAGGAACCTAAAGTTTATATAAAGCACTCACTCTACTGCATCTAAGTCTTTTGAGAAAATCAAACTTTTTAGCTCACAAGGGCTGCTGGTCTCTTGCTGCTTCGGTTGGCAAGCTTGTGTCACATAAATATAAATAAATCTGAATGATGGAGTTTAAACACCGATGTTGCAAAACAAAACTTTTAAAATTACAGATGGCGGCAGGTTTATCCTCCACATGACGGTCGCGGGGGGCGCTAGTGCCAATCCCAGCTGACAGAGTGAAATGCGGGCTACACCCTTGACAGATCCCCAGTCCATCCGTTTTTGGACTGTAGGAGGAAACCAGAGAACGAACGAAAGAACGAGAACACACACACACGCAAAAAGGGCATATCACATCTACAGGAAGAACTGGCGGATAACAGCTTAGATATTAAACAAAAACGGAAACTAGAAATAAACACTATGATTTCAGATGACATAAAGTAACCAACAGTCCCTTGTGGAGGGAATTGAATGGAAGAGGTTAGGTTTTTTAAGACCCCCTTCCTCACTTCTGAATTTGGCAACATTTCCAATCAGTGTTGGGGGGATCACACATAGCTTCTGGGATTGCCCCATAATTGTACAATACTGGCAAAGTATCCAAAAAGAGATTAGAGATTGTTTGAATTTACAACTTCCTTTTAGAACCATCTTATCCTGGGTTTAATACCAGATGTCATCGAGGGCAATAACAACATAAAGAAGTTAAAAAATGAAAAATAAAAAAGGAAGGTACTCACACTTAAAGTGTGTGTATATGTGTGCGTATACCTGTGTTGGTTGTTTGCCAGTCCAGCCTTCATTTGGTTCAGAGGGTTCATGGTGGATGGAGCTCACCAGGGTCCAATCAGCCAAACAGGTGGACAGACTCCTGCAGACAGACCATATTTAATCAAACATTTTGAATCAAATTACAAAATCATAGACACACTACATTTCCTATTCATCCCAAGATGTGTGTCAGACAGTAAGAAAGAATAACACATCACAACATTTGTAATAAATATAATCACTGTATTTATCTGATGACTTGGAGTCAATTATTGATTGTAAAACCACATTTCTGAGTCTGGCCACCTTCACCAACTCATTCAAACACATCCCATGATACATGATGATTACTAGTTTACCCCTTTGGGCCGATAAATTATCAGCCAATATCATATTATAATGCTTAAATATTATACTTATAATAGTTGTTAACAAAATAAAAAATAGTTTAAGAAGTTACACAAACATTAAGTAACTGTTTATCTAACTCTATTACTAGTTTAGGCTAGGCTAATGGGATTAGAAGATTTTTATACACACATTGTAGAGGTTTGTCATGTACCCATGTCTACTTGACAGTCCCTAGTTAATAGACACTGGCTAGTTTCGACACAATGACTAGTTAAGCAGTCGCTCTGACTAGTTTCGAAGTAGACACTTGGGAGTAATTTCACATTGGACAGGTTGCCAGTCCAAGTAGAGATTTCATTCACTCTCAAATATGCAGTCAATTTAGTGTCCAACTAACCTCTCCATGTTTTTGGACTGTGGGAAACCAACGAACCCGGAGAAAACCCACTCACACAATGGAGAACATGCAACTCCACACAGAAAGGCCTGAACCGGATGCAAACCAGTGATCTTCTGGCTGTGAGCCTGCTCGGTCACGTGCACCACTTATTACATGCTGAAAATTGGGGATCTTGAACATGCTCATTTGTATGCCATGTCTTCCCTTCAATAAAGTGTGTTGGAAAAATACACTAGTTTAGTTACTGAGGGCAGTTAGACCGTTACTAATTAATTAGACAGTCTCTGACTAGTTAAATTGTGATTCTGACTAACTCACTGGGCTTTCCACTGTCATTAGGCAACGCAAGTCATATTAATGATGTGGTTAATAACTGTCTGCATTCGTTATCTATAATGCGGTCAATACAAATGAGTATTTTAAACCAGGCTCTTGACATAAGGTTCCAGCCTCAGTTAATGGAAAGCTTCAGTATTTGACTCTGCTGTGCTCAGTCACCTGAGAGGCAGCAGCTCAGACACACACACACACACACACACACACACACACACACACACACACACACACACACACACACACACACACACACACACAGTCTGTCACATGCTGACGTACTGGGCTGTTACAGTTTATGCAGCTTCAATTAACCATCTGTCAAGTTGGGTACAACATGAAAAACCTTTTACATAATGCAAAGCTCAGCTGCAACTCCACTGCCAATTATTAGATTATTATATACATATACACACATTTTAAATATGACAACAATTAAAAGAACATAAATGCGGTAACATGTGTGGCCCGGCTAGGTTTTTCCAAGTGTGGTTGTATGAGGTACAAAGGTAGTGCATAAGCTGAAGAATATGGTCATTGCTTCATCTCACCATTAGACAGCCTTTTTCAACAGGAAACTGAGGTTAAGATCACAGGGACACAGGAGCTGCTGATCTACTGCTGCCTCATTTGGTAAGTCTGTGTTTCTTGAATTAAACATTTCAAATGTCAAAGTTACAAAATAACACATTGGAATTAACTTATGGAGGCAGCAGTGGCTCAAGTGTGGTGTGTGCCATTATGTTAAATCACAGATTTTCCTTATGGAGTTTGGCACAAGGAGTGAGCAGTTTCAAACTTGTTTGTGGTTGGACATCTAATGACGAGATACAACAAGAAACATTCTTAAAATGGTGTGGCTAAATTAAGCCGACAAAGATTTGACCTTTTGTTAATGTTGCTGGCCTCCGGCTGAGGGTGCCTAATGTCCAGGAGTCCCCACTGGTGGCTACAGTATGTTTTCCCTGAGCATATCTGTCCAATTCAGGTTCTTAGTCCAGGGCATGCACGGCACATTCAGCAAAAACTGTGTCAGCACCTTGTACCAGTGGTTCTCAAATGGTGTGCTAGCTGTGTTGTGGTATTTTGTGACAAACAAAAATTATTGCTGCAATAAAAGTCTGTGGACAAATGCTGTTTTTAATAAAAACAAGTAGAAAAAAATGCAGTTAAGGACTGACATAGACCTGGCCTGTTTATGATGACCGACTGTTGTGACTGTTCACCGAACATGTTCACACATAATCTCATGCAAATTGGTAGTAATTCCTATACCTCGCATCAGCAATCACGCACTGAAGGGTCAAGTAATTCATAAACATTGTATTTTATCTATCCTTATTTTAATATTGTTTGTTACTATGTGAAAATATTATATTTTATTTAAATGTTTTAATCACCATTGTGATTGCTAAACAATGACCCGCTGTAAACGTAAAGGTGCACATTTATTTTTTTTTTAACTGTAGAAAACTAGTAAACAAAGGCACATTGTTTAAATGATATAATTTCCAATTTAACAGATTAGACATGGGAGATACAAATCTCCTGGGGCCTTTACTTTTCCTTAACATAGGCCTGACCTAAAGATGTTTTCTTTCTGAATGTATGTGCTGGATTTCTGGCTTGCTTGAGTCAACAACTGAAAATAACAAAAAATAACAAAAATAATAATAATATTGGATGTTGCCAAACTTTAAAAGTCAGGGCTTTCTGGAAATTCTCATTGGATGTCACTTACAGGGAAATGCAAATCTCCAAATGGTTATATACTAATATTTTGGGGTAGAATATGTCTTGAGACCTCCAGAACAGATGAGCATAGATAGATGTGTGAACTACATATGGGACAGAATACCTGAGGCAATCTCCAAACACCTCTAAAAGGTTCTGTGCATACTGCAACAGATTCATACTCCATTTATTACCAGATACTTTTTTAGATTACATTTCCCTTCCTACTGTTAATACAGTGTGCAAACTTGTCCTAAAAAGTATTAAGCAGAGTGAGACATGCCTGTTTGTCTCTTGAGTGACAGACAACATGTGAAATCCGTTTTGACTGAAACCACGTTTCTACACTTTCATCTTGGCTTTTATCCACAAAACAGTAATAGTAGTAAAACTGATCAAAAATACTAAAATTGTTGATCAGTGACCAGATACTGTACTGTAAAGATTTGCTTTACGTGACTGAATCTCTTCATATCTAAAGGCATCAGCTTGGAATTTAACCTTTCACTTAGTTAATTGTAAAGTCAGATAGAGTGATAATGACAATAATCTGGTGTGACTGTGGTAACAACTAGAGGAATAATGGAAAACAAAAATAATGGAAACACGTGCCAAATGCCAATCAAAGCATTACAGACAGACAAGCAAACATCGACATGTATTTGTATTCTACTGATTGTGAGTATTTCAGCTATTTAACATCACACGATCCAGTGACATCTGCACTGTAAGGAAACCATCGCGCCTCAACAACCACAACCTGACTTGCGTCACAGTGATGTCATGGACTTTCACTGCAGCCTCGCCCTCCACAATCCGACACTCCCAGTTGTTTACATTTTACTTCAGCAGCACCTGGCAGCACCTGAGTCATGTGACTCACCTGTCCTTTGGTGAACACTACCTGTTCTGGTCTTGTAAGTTGCTCTCACTCCTGGTAACCGGTTTACCAGGACTTATATCGAGAGTAAACCTGTGTGTGAGACACTCAAGATGAAGGCTGTGACACGTGCGCTGTAACCTCATTACTAAAAGTCACAGTCTGTGATTTGCAGTACAACCAGACCCAAGCTGAGGGACTGAACAACACTGTGTCATTATAAGATTTATTTCACTGTGCACATATAAATCAATGAAGCAATAATATAACAGCAGTTTTGAAGTCTAATAGATGTTAACGTGTATTATTTTTAAAATATCACATAACACTGTGGTACTACAACACTGAAGAATGACAATGCTACGGTACTACAAAAAACTACAATATAACAACACTGGAGTACAAGAAAACTACAGTACTAATAATGGTGTAAAAATCAACGTGTACAAATCAGCAATTGGTTATAAAGACTTATCAATACACAGACCACTATATGAAACTAAATGGACCAATCGATGGCCCATCTTTTAAAGTAATTAATAGGCTTGATGAAACTGCTGTGCTGTCACTTCCACATCACATCTCTTTGACTCTACTTGCCCGACTCCCTCGGCTCATGACAATCGGTTGCCCCCAAAACTCCTGAGACTCGCTGAGCTCTTTCTATCATTCTAATCTGTTAGTTGAAATGATTTGTCAGGCGCAGTTAAAGTTAACATATCACAATACGGGTACATTCGGTTTTTTACAGTGTCAAACATGGTTCACACATTGGGTCCCATAGTTTGCTAGGGAAGAGGAGGAAGGAAGAAGGAAGAGGCTGCACTTGCCTAGGTACAACAATAATGTTGAACACTGGTATACAACAATATAAAAGTACAACATTAAAGTAATAGAATAGCAGCTTTATTGTCACTGTTGCAAGGACAATGAAAACAATTTAGCACCATCTCCCTCAGCAGCATAAATAAAATAAAGACTCTTAAAAAATGCATTACAACAAAAGTACAGTACAAACTACACCAAGTCAATTAAACATGATTTACCTCCAACATCTACTGTAATTCGTGGTGTTAAATGTTTACTGGTGTAACAGCTGGCTGAAACTGTAATAAACTAACTTATGGTTTCATCTGAACAAATATAAGTTAAAAGGACAACTGATCAATAGGGGTCATTGATGACGTCTGGTTTCACCTGCGTCTCTCTCTTACATATCTTAACAAACTGCGTCCGGTAATAGATATGCGGTATTATTAGAAAACACTATCAATTTAAAGTGTAAAGGTAAACTGTTCGTTTTAAATTTCAAATAAAGCTAATTTTTCTTTACCTTCAAACTGCCCCCCAATCGCGTGCACAGATCACACGCACGTGTCTGGCAATATAACAATATAGCGAATATAAACGTTAATTATTAAATTAAATTATTAGTTATTAGGTAAAGCGGTCTGTGTTGTTCTGGTCCCCCTGGTTACATTTTAAATAATTCAACATTCGAGAACATGAAAGTGTTCAGGGAGACATTTTGAGATTCCCCAGTGCTGGATAAGCTAATGCTAACATGCTAACAGGCAGGTCCGTGGGCTCCGCGGCCGGTGAAAATGAGGCTGCTCCTGCTGTGGGTGGCACCGCATTCGTTAGCACGATACCGAGGCGATAATAATCCCCTGCGTTTGAAAGGCATTTATAAGTCACAACATGTGGTTATTGATCAGGCTCTGTGGCAAAATGTTTGGCATCGTATATTAGGGTAAATACGAGACATTTAGAGAAAGTATTGACCCCTTCCACTGCTGTACCCCCGCTAGCTGTTAGCGTAGATAGCCCAGCAGACTGTGACAATGGAAAGCTCCGAGGCTAACCGTTAGCCACAGCTAGCGTTCTCCTCGAACACAGAACACAAAACAAACAATATAAGCGAACATGTGGCTCCACATCAGGTTTGAATAATCGACATTACATATATTATGAATGCATTAAATCGTAAATATCACAGACACAATGGCTAGAAGTGCTGCTTTTCACGGACCCGACCTACCTCCTCTACTTCCCCGGTGTCCGAGTCCTGCTCCGGTGTTCCGTAGTATGTGTTCCTCCGCGCCTCCAAGGACCAAACACACTCGAAGTCAACCACCACAGTGGAAAAATTCTACTCACAGGCTGGTCTAATATCCGAAATGTCCCGATGAAACCCCACACTGAAACCGAGTTTCACCCAGCAGCACAATATGTGCCTGCTTGCTCCAGTCAGCCTGCTAGCCCTGCCTACCTCCCTGCCGCCGCCACCGGCCTCTGCGTCTGATTACCCGGCTCCAGGAAGCAACACCATCCCCCGTAAATCCGAGATTTTTCAAATTCACAAAATCAAGATGTAACTTTATCAAATTATTATTGGAGCTTCACTGTATCGCTCCTGCCGATGTGAGAAAGCCTACAGGCCAGATGGAGAACTGCAGCTATGAGAGAGAGTGAGTGTGTGTGTGAGAGAGAGAGAGAGGGGGGGGGGGGGGGGGGGGGGGGGGAGAGGGGGGGGGAGGGTGTGTGCAATGTTATGGTATGTTTCCCTTGCCAATAAAGCCCTATTGAATTGATTTGAATTGATTTAAATTGAGCTGAATTCAGAGAGAGAGAGAGAGAGAGAGAGAGAGAGAGGGAGCTTGTGAAACTGCTCTGTAAACAATCCTGTCCATAAATCTGTCATAATGGCCTTGAGTCCTGAAAAGTGATTGCACATGACATTGTCTTTAAATGACATTTAGAGGTGAAAATAAAGCTTGATTGGCTTAGTAAAGTAAGTGTTGTTGCAGTGTGCAAAAACGAAAATGATCTTGTGTGCACATGATGATAACTTGTATGTACAAGATGATAAGAACACTGTCACGCCTTAGGGTGTCTGTAGGGTGTCTATTTGATAAATTATGTCAAAACCACTCCTTTGTGTTTCATAACCCCCAAGGGGATCCCTACCTCCAGTTTGGGAACCACTTTTATAGATCTTTTGGACAATTATGGACTAAAACTGTCAAAATTAAACAAATACGGTATATAATAAAATATTCACTGGGATCCTCATCAAACATGCTAATGTTACAGGAATCTATGACTGTGTTTATAAAGAACTGACATTCATATTCCCTGATCTGCATCAACCTATTCCCTTTATGATGACATAAACAACAAGATTAATAAACTGCTCCCTGTACACTGCACACCATCCTACAACTCACATAATGTTCCTGGTTCAGTAGAACTTTTTAACTTAACAGGTGTACTGTGTGTAACACAGACCTGCTGTTAGACCTGATGACATCACTGTGACGACGGCATCACTGTGACATCACCACAAATTCTCAGAGGATGATGCTTCTGCAAAGTGCAGCCTCTGTTACCATGGCAACTGATGTATCCACACTCATGCACCTGAGACAGCAAGCTGATTTTACATTCCAGATTTCAGAGGGGAGGAATGGACAAGAACAAAGGAATTTAAAAAAGAAATTTGGAAAAAAAGGTAAATAATAGAGGACAATATGGAGAGAGGGAATAAAGGAAAGGGAATAAGGGAGGATGACAGGAGCAGATGCAAGGACAAAAGAGTAACTGTTAAATCAAAGAACATGAAATCACAGACAGGAGGAACTGAGGAAGAAAGCAGGTTGGATGTATTATAAGAACTGCATAGAGCACTGCCCACTCTGCCACTCAGACATTTTTCCAGTGGCCACTCGTGGTACTACAACAAAAATACTCATGCGGCCCAACAAGCAATTTTCCCATTGAGCACAATAGTAAAAGTAAAAGAGACGCCTGTACAACTGTCCACAGGACATCTCGAGACATAGACATAGGCTTTCATAGATCTTTCTATTCAATATTTTTTTTACTTCATGGAGTTTCATATTTGTAAAACGTTCCTAAAGGCCATAAAAAGCCCAGAAATAAAATCTTACTTCCCAGAGTGACGTCACAGCTGTGTACGAGAACACCAAATCGCGGTCATGTGGCGTCTCGGGAACGGCGCAACTGTCAGGGAACCGTACGATATGAAAACTTTATGGGAAATGTGAATAAATCAAGGCAATGAGTTTTCATTTACATAAAAAAAAAATATTACGACAAAGCAGGTTTTAGTTATTTATTCGTCGCCTGTTAGCATTTATTTTCAAACGTATTGTAATGTTGGCGCACACACAGTAGGCAGCAGACGTTTCTCTTTATTCAACGTGCCAACGCAGACATGAACACGGGTTGTTGTTTTGGCCGCAACCCACGCTGCTCAGAATATAAACACAATTCCATGGCCGTTTCTCAATACTCAAGTAAGCAAGTATGTACTTGCTTACTTGGGAAGTATATACTTGAGAAGTACGCTGGGAGTATATACTTGCCAAGTACGGGAGTACACAAGTATGTGGCTGTTTCTCAATACTCAAGTATGCAAGTATGTATGTATTGTTCTGCTGTTTGAATGGTGGCTGGCGCCAAGTGCTGCAGCCTCATTACCGCCACCTACAGTGTTGATAAATGAACATATTAAATACTTTTAATAAATGCATATATATGTTGTTACATTTGAAATATTTAACTTCATTTATTAATTTATTTCTATTAAAATATACAATACAAAAAATACAATGTGGAAAATAGATATATTACTACAGCATTGTAGAGTAGTACATATATATGTACATATATATGACACATATATACAAATATATACTACTCTACATATCTAATATTTACATATTATATTTAAATACAGATACAATGACCGTGCGACTTTAATATAAATCTAACATTCAAAGTTAAAATAAAAAAAACATTAATTATATACAAACTTTCAAACTGTCAGGTCAAAACGTTTTCATTAAAAACAAAATAACACGTCAACAACAAATCTTTGGATCACACCGAGCATGTAATGACAGCGACGTCTGAGCCAGCGGATCATTTCATCAGGACAGGCCGAGGTAACGCTGCTCTGTGCCGGGCACAGTGAGCGCCGAGCGTCCGCAGAGGCGGAGCTGATCACCTCCGACAAACGTCGCTGCCAAACTATAAATACGTCATATCTTCATACACAAACCACATGTTTAAATTCTAAATGACTAATTTCTCGCCTCAAATGATGTTAAAACTTTGTTCCGGGACACAGAAAAATATTTATTTAAGATTTATATTTCTATTAACTGCTGCTATGCTCCGCCGAAATGTATTCTGGGATACATGGCCATCCCAAGTACGCTTAAGTCACCTCCGATGCATACTTGGTAAAAATGGGCGGAGCGAGAACACTTCCGGGTTTGAGAACCGTCCTCGCTGTTCGCTTACATGAGAATTGGAACAGCACTTGGACTGAGGCTGATGACGTTTTCACATGTACGGGAGTACGCAAGTACGCACAAGTACGCACAAGTATGGATATTAATGAATCGTGCAACTAACACATCCCCTTCAGGATTGTTACAGTATTATCGATGTATTAACAAGGTGCTGTGTTGATTCATTGAGGAGAGGAGACTGACATGCTGTTTTATCACTTTGTTCAGTCCTAAATGGTTTGCCTAAAAAGGTGTCAAAAATTATGCATATAGTTTTGGGTAAATATCATATTCATAAAAACAAATGGAAAAAAGTAAACAGACTAAACAGTCTGTTTCAAAACTTAACATCCCTAAAGGTATTCAATCAGCCCACAGATGATTTATGAAGTCTCCTGCCCTTTAAGTTGAAATCCTTCCTCTGATGTCCATCAGGTTGAAATATTCACATCTTCCGGAATAATTTATAGATTTATAGAACATGCTAATATGGGGAGCTCAGAGCCAGTGTATTATTTATTTATATTTTGACGTTTATTTTAAATATCCTGAGATTCCATACTATTTATATTCATATAATTAAATAAACTATTTCCACAATTTCAACAAAACGACTTAAGAACTAAACATTTAAATAAAGTATGGCCACTCTTAGATTCTGCACATAAGGCTACATGTACACTGCAGGTCTTCATGGCCAAATCTGACATTCAGATTTCTTTTGGAAGATTTGCTTGCATTGTCTTTCAAAGGTGACATATCTGAAAACTATATTTACACTGGCACATAAACACTTGGGGACACAAACCTCAGGTTGGGCTTGGCAACTGACCTGAAAATGGTTATTAGGTTGAAACAGAAGTAAGAGTGTTGTTATTGGTACGAAATTTAGAAATCCTCGCTTGAAAGCCTGAAACCTCGACATGAGTCCACTGGTTTCATCCCTTGTCTTTCATTGCACAGTTTGAAGAGTTTTGTGATTGTAGGTAGTGTCATTCGCTACTGTTGCTGAGATTTGCTAATTTTAGAGAAGGCTGAATAATAGTTTTGCTCTTGCAGCTACAGCATAAGTTGCATTGATTGTGGAATATCTGAACTGTCCGTTTACATGGTAGATTCAAATACACATATCTGATTTGAATCTGATTTATTCATTCATACAAATGAGGCCTCAATCTTATCTGATGATATCTGAAGTCACTGATTTAACTCACATTGGACATTTTTTTACATAAAATATTGGTGAAAAGTTCTGCAGCAACACATACAAGTTAACAAAATTCAAACCACCACCAAAGTCAAATGATGTAGTTAGAGAAGATAACTATGACAAATGAGAATAAACAGATCTTTTATTTTGAAAGGTAAACATCCTGTGGTGCATTTACAGCAGTTTTTTCAGTTTGAATACATTTTATTAATGTTTGTAAATGTTGTAAAATGCTGTGACGTGTTTTAAAATTAAAGTCACATCAAATAAACATTAAAATAGAAATGAATTCATGAATACAAAGTCACAATGTGTAAAACAGACAGGATGGAAGAAGCAGTTTTTCAGTATAATTCTTTATTGAATGAAGCACAAATGAAGAGAATTTAAATCCCCTATTATGAAAATAAATAAATCATTTTCTTCAACAGAAGCACAGAACTCTATCTGCAGCCGATTTCATCTTCTGCCGTTTTATTTCTTTACTGCTTCAAACCAGAAGATTTATTAATATATCTAATTTTTCTGGTGACAGAGTTCATTCAACTGATAAACACTAAAATAATAAAAACATGAGGCCCTCCAGTTTGGCACAGGATAATGTTTGGACAGAAGAGAATGAGAGAAGCCAAGGAATTAAATTAACCACCAGCAGTGCATTTGGTAGAGTTTATGTAGGGAAGCCATACCCCAGATATCCCTTTAAAATAAAAGCTCAATGTGCGAGTTAAGCAGAGCTGTGGTGACTATTTGGATACTTTCTTTAACAAGCAAACACACCTGACACCAAACCTCAAATACATCGCTCCCATTTTTCCCAGCTAGCCACACTCCCATTGTTTTTTAATGGGAGTCCCCACTATGCTAATGAGACATTAAAAACAAACATTTGCAAAGACCTTTCAGGTGTAGATGATTTTTGGCTTTGATAACTATGCGATCTGAGAGTGAAAAAGGAGTAATGACGATGAAGATGGAGAAAAAGAAAAAAGATGTCACTCCCGTTTCCTGGACCTTCTTAAGTAACTGCTGACCTGCTGGAATCGTGTGTGTTTGGACTGAGGGAGGAGAGTACATTGCTGAGAGGTCAAAGATCAAGTTCAGGCTAAAGGAGCAACTCCACCAGGTGCAACAGTTGTTGCCTCAAGAGAAAAAAAAGTTTTGCTCTTAATTTCCTTCTAAGTTGAGCCCTTAAAAAGTCTCATCTTGATTCAAGACAAGTTGCACAGACACTCAACGTGTTGGGCAACAGACAAGAAATAATAGAATCTGTGCCAGACTTCAACCATTTTAGACCAGATTTAAATCAGGACGAAGGGGAAGAAAGTGGCTGACTGTGGTTAAGACCTGGGGTTTTCAGACTTTCAAAATTCAAGCCCTTCTGAATCTAAATCAATTAATAATGAGATTAATGTGCTGCAGAAATAGAAGTTAAAACACCAGTTTCAAGACACCTTTAGGAACCAATATTCTGAAAGTATATTTGCTGCTGCTGCTGTTGCTCTGTGGTGGAGCTGAGCCTGTACTCTGTTGTACTCTGTAACTGTTTTTCTGGACAAATAACATCTGTACTGTTGATATATATACTGCTCAGTAAGGTTACTTCAATACAAATTACACACTGCAGGGCCAATTTAACCTGAACCTAAACGAAACATTGCAAAAAATACATGAAGAGATGTGATTCCATGTTCACTGGACCATTGATCACAACGTGCAGCAAACACCAAATTTGACCAGTTAATTTATTAACATTCATTGATCAAGCTAAATCTGCTCTGATGATTTTCTCAGTCAGCAAACTGGAAATATGTTACCGTTTTTTAATTGATCAGTGACATGAGCAGGATTATTAAACTCAGACTGTGTATTACTGCAGTGTATGCTGCAGAAGTAAATAGTCAACTGCATCATGCTTTGTAAAGATGTAAAAAGTATCACTCTGTGTACTGTACATGTATTTACAGTACTCCTACTCTTTTTGATTCATACTACATGATGTTGGCAGTATATACTGAGCAGTACATAGTGTTGGTGTGTACTATATAATGTAATCTTTTCCCAGAAGTTTTATTGAGTTGTGTGTGTGTTGTGAAACAGAATTCCAGGAGGGTCATGGGTCACAGGTGGGACAGATGAGAGTGTTGCTGGTCAGACTTTACTGCTGATCTTTGAAAGCATCCAGGTCGAAGGCTGTGTCCAGGAAACGGCGCAGCTCCATCAGGTGAGTGTTTTTGTTTCCTGTGGCTGGAGCTGACCCTGGACCTCTGCCAGCATACCTGACACACACACACACACACACACAGTGAGTTGAACTGACCCATCACTGTTTGTAAACTAAAACAAATATTTGTAAACTGCTCACTTTTCCAGACCATTGGAAAAATATCATTTTCACCTCACAGAAACTCAGGCCTCATTTGGTAGGTTTGTAGCACTTAGGCTTATTCAAATTAGGGATTTTCAACAATGCAATCACAAAATAACACATCTAAACACACTGATGAATGCAGAAGTGATGCAAAATTGCTTATTTGCTTCATGAACTTCGGTGTGAGAAAGTGCAGTTTACAATGCAACAAAACTTCAGTTTCCAGTCAGAAAAAACTGATGGCATCAACGAACATATTATGGACTGTAAAACCTTTTGTTAAGTAGCTAAAATCTGTTTTTCAGGTACAGCAGCGTGCTTGGTGAAGGCAGTGCAGACCATGTACCTCATACAACCAAATCCACACAAAAATCACTGAGCAATCATTCTGAAGCCTTCTATGTTGAGGAAGGTTATTACCAGACAGGCTTGGCTCTCTGGATCGTGGTCCTGATGCGAGGCTTCACATAGTCATAGTAACCCTGGTTCTTATGCTCCTCCTGACACCAAACTAGGTCTGCATTGGCAAAACGCTCCACCTCAGCCTTCACCTGGTCGAAGGGGAAAGGAGACAGCTGGAGAAGAAAAATGAGAGACGTTTAATTTGCTGCTTCTCCACATCAATCGGAAAAAAACAACTGATGAAAACAGTTACAAAAACGACTCAAAAATGTGTAAATGCACAAAACAATTTTAGTACCTGCTCCATCCGTATAATTGCCACGTGTCCTTCCATCCCTCTGTTCTTCCTTTCTTTGGTCAGCTCATAGTAAACCTTCCCCGTGCAGAAGATTATCCTCTTCACCTCCTCAGGACGCTCAGACACTGGGCCGTTATCAAGGATCAACCTCTGAAAGTGAGTTCCTGCAGGAGGAGAGAGGAGGAGCGTGGTCAAAGGTCACCCTAATGACTTCATATCTATAAACCACTGGTAAATAATACAAACAGCTGTAACATTACCAGGCAGCATCTCATCAAAGCTGCCCCTAGCCTCTGGATGACGGAGCAGAGATTTAGGAGTGAAGACAATCAGCTGCAGAGACAAACAGGAGGCTGAGTATTTATAAAATAAAAAGGGCAAACAGGTAACAGATATTGTTTTGCATCAGGTGTAAAATGGTGTTTGGAACAGATGAAAACTCAGCAATGATGTCATGTATGAGGCTGTTGTGTCATGTCATGGTTGTGGTGTGAGGACATGTGCGCATCTCACAGGCTTCCTGAACGGCATGAGGATCTGTCTTCTGAGGACGTGGAAGTAGTTTGCAGGGGACGAACAGTTCACCACAATCCAATTACATTCGTAGAGCTGACGCACTGCAAAGTCCTCTGTGATATTCTGGAGACAAATTGCAATTTACTTTTAAAAACTGAAAAACAGAAAATCGGTAAGTCTGGAGAAATAGAGAAATGTGATGAAAATCTCCATCAGGATCAGTACTTTCAGAGCTATTTTTATAATGAAGATGAAGAATTTGTTTCTGTGAAGAGCATCACTGATCTTCCTCAACATCAGTACTGATGCAACATCACACTTCTTCTGTGTGTTGTTATCAAGCCTCCGTTTTATCTGCTGCTCCACCAGTTGCATTTCAAGACCCTTCAGAATTGATGTATTTTATATGTACAATGAGCGCGCGGCTTGCTTCATCTCTCGTCATATTCATGACCTTCTGACTCAAGTTTTCCGAAAAGTCAGAGTTCAGAATGTCCTGTATACAACTTTACATACATACAAAACTTCATGGCCGTGGTATACTTCTGTGCACATTCCTTCTGTTGCTGAAATGTTTTTTCTGCTTGGTGAGCGGGGCTTATACTCCATGCGTGTTCCAAAATCTGGGCTGCACTTCATAATGTGTTGTGCGTTGATGGTCTGCAAAAATCCAGCTTGTGTCTTCATTGAAAACAACATATTCTAACGAGGAACAAACCCAGTCAGTTTGATGTTTGTAACTGAAACTGCGACGTTATGCTACTACTGCTCAATGAGGGGGGAGAGAGCAAAATATATACCCATATGCTGAGCGCAAGAACAAACTGGGAGCAGTGAATCAGACACTGAACACATTTTTCTGATCTTTAAACCGCAGTTTAAAAACAAAAAAAACAACGTTTTAATGTCAATACAGATGACGTGAGACAAGACTAATTAATTGTGTATGACATCTGCTATATAATATCTGCTATTTTATTTTGTTATGTTGGCATCAAAAGATATAAATAAATGAAACTTTAAGACCTATAAGCAGTGTTCATGTGATTTTACACATTCATAGTATTGTGAAATCAATTAACGCATAATAATCACGATGATCATAATATCGTGATTAATTCTCGGACAATAATCGTACCAAGAAAATCTACAATTGTCACATCCCTATTACTGACATACGCACGCGATGGCAGTTATGTTAATTTTGGCCTGACATGCTGGTACTCACTCATGCTCTGCCTAAGACACCTGCAAATACACAATGATACTGATCATAATTGCAATGCATTTTATCTAAAATGAATCTCATCCATGATAAGGAAAACAACAGGATTATTTTTGACCAGAACAGGACCTTTAGGCATGCGAGTGTGTGTATCTCACCGGCATGACATCTGGGTCATCATTGCACATTTGGAGGAATCTCTCTGGACGAGCTGAAGAATGTTCTGGACCCTGGAAACACAAGTCAAAATGGATTCACATCACTAGGAGGATTATTCTGAACTTGAGGACACACGTGTGTGCATGTGTGCACCTTACCATGCCCTCCAGGCCGTGGGGCAGCAGCAGCACAATGCCGTTCTGTCTGACCCACTTGGCCTGACCGGCACAGATGAACTGGTCGATGATGCACTGAGCCGTGTTGTTGAAGTCTCCAAACTGAGCCTCCCACAGGATCAGAGCGTTGGGACTTGCCATCGCAAAGCCAAGCTCAAAACCTACAGACACAGGAAGAGCAATGAGAAGTCAACCCAATGAGGAGCTCAAGATAACGCAAACAAAAGTCATGACATGTTAAAAACCATTGTAAGAGTTTTTGATGTGTGGTTGTATGAGGTACCAGACAGGCAATCTCTCCACCTGGTTCTTGGTACAGAAGGAGCATATAGCACAGTAAGCACTGACTATGTGTTCAGAATAACAGCAGTGTGTTTAAAAACGTGGATAAAGCCCACAATCCTTATCATTTCTATTTCAATGCATTGGGGACACTGCACATTATATTCTAAATCAAAACATTTAGAAAAATGTATACATTTTTAACTACTTTACAGAAAATGAAGAAAAATGAATAATCAGCAGTATATGCATTATTCTTTATAAACTGAAATATGTATTGTATAAACTGAAAGATCTTTAGGATTTAGCATTCCTGTGAATCCCTTAACTAATATTTAGTTGTATAACTTCTGTTTCTGAGAACTGCTTCACATCTGTGTTGCAAGGAGTCGGCCGACTTGTATGCTATATCACTGGTATGCGATAAATACTACTAAACTATGGTGTCGGGCCTTTTTATTACATACCAGGGATCATGGATCAGTTTGCCTACATCAAAATACTTGAAGAGGTCATTTTGCCTTATGCTAAAGAGGATATGTCCTTGAAATGGGTGTTTCAACAAGACAACAACCCCAAACACACCAGCAAGCTAGCAACATCTTAGTTCCAGACCAACAAAATTAAAGTTATGGAGTGGCCAGTCCGATCCCCAGACCTATTTCCGATAGAAAACCTGTGGGGTGACATCAAAAATACTGTTTCTGAGGCAAAACCAAGAAATGCAGGGAAATTGTGGAATGTCGTCAAATCATCCTGGGCTGGAATATCTGTTCACAGACTCCATGCAACACAGATGTGAAGCAGTTCTCAGAAACGTTTTGTAAAGAAAAATGCTATTTACATTGCTATTGTTTTGAACAGCCGATTATTAATTTTTCTTCATTTTCTGTAAAGCAGTTAAAATGGATACATTTTTCTTAATGTTTTGATTTAGAATATAATGTGCAGTGTTCCCAATGCGTTGCAAATAAAAATTATTATAAGGATTTTCTGCTTTATTCATGTTCAATAACACCCTGCTATTATTTTGTATCAATCACATCAAAAAAAAAATAAAATAAAAAACTTTATCCCTTTAATTTACAAAGACAACGCTGCAGACAAGAAAACCTGAAGTAAAACAGCAGAATACAAACAGTGGGGCCTGACTGACCAAGAACTCCATACTCGGACAGCGAGCTGTTGCAGACTGTGTAAGGCGCCTGGTCAGGAGACAGGTGGTTCATGGGAATACAGATCCTCTTGTCCACATTCTGATCATGGAGGACGTGATGACGGTGACTGAAAAGAGATAGTGTGAATCTGCAGGACAACCACACAGCAACTGACTTCCTGAAGTTTCTTTTGTACTTCAAAGTGTTTACCTGAAAGTCCCTCTCTCTACATCCTGCCCCGACAGCCGAATGTGGATTCCCTCTTTCAGCAGCGATCCAAAGGCCATGTACTCGCCAAGCGCCCAGTCCACTGTCCGGTTACGAATCATCTCACCTCGGCCTTTCAGGATACGACTCAGACCTGAAACACCCCCCCAAAAAAACAACAATGAAGTGTTAGTCTAGGCTTCAAGTCCTGAAAACTTGAAACAACCAGTTTGAACTATGTCCAACCTCCATGGATGGTGAAGTCCTCCACAGGAACAGACGAGGCTACCTGTCCTATGTGGTTCAGGTTTTCCTCAGTCAGACCAGTAGAGGGGCAGCTCATAGACTTGGGCTGTCCATCCAGAGTGAAAAAACCTAGAGACAACAAGATGGGTACATTAATGACCTCACAGAGAATGAGGAACAATCTAATGTCCATTTTGAATTCAAGCCAAGGGAGCTGGACCACATCCTGTTGTGGACAAAATGCCACATGAAAGCACCACATGTTGCTGGATAATTTGTGTTTGCCATAAATATAAATTGTATATAAAATAGATGTCATCTTCTTGTTTCAAAATTAAATCCCATTTTGAAGCCCCAATATTTGCAATGTGACATGCTGTCAATCACAATGATGTCCATATCATGTCATATGTGCTGTGCTTTATCATATATTTGCAAACGTAAATTTGAAATGTGAATCACAGTTTTTTTGCTTTGACTTGAGATCATGATTCTCTGGTACGATTCTTTTCACAAATCAAAATGTTTATTGCACTCATGAACAAAAGATTAGAAACCTTCAATTAGGCATTTGTGTAGTTTTTAAACAAGATCGCGATTTTTTAACGATTTATCATGCAGCCCTAACATGTTCTATTCAAGAAGACCTAAAACTAGCAAATGAGCCTGATGTTATAATCAAGTGAGAAGTAGGCTTATTTTCTCATACACATCACCCTCAAAACCCTAACCCTCACTTTTATAAACAGTCTTTTGTCTTTACCCGGGTTACTGGCAAGAGTAAAAATAACTGTTAGTGCTAACTATATTAATACTTAGGAGTAAGGCTGCAAAAATGAGTCAACACAGTTGATGTACATGACGAATTTGTGATGTAAAAAAACAAACAAAAAAAACATGTAAATGTTCTTTGGTGCAGGAAGTTCTGGGGGCAGGATCGCTTCACTGACTGCCATGTACTCATGAAGGATGTATGAATGCTGATACAGCAAACAAAGTCATTATGAAGAAGAGTTATGTCACAGGATAAGTGCATTAGCGGCATACTCTTAATCAAGAAAATAATTGAGAGAATAATGGATATATAATAATCAATCTAATTAGCTTCAGTGTGTGCTAAAACATTATTTATCTCTTCACTCCCTTTTCTCATATACACTTTTCTGATTTTCCCTCAACAGTTCAATAGTATGTGTGTCCTTACCAGGCCATGGAGAGTCCAGCCAGTGCTTAATGTGAAGGATTTTCTCATCTTTAGATCGAGCGTATGCCTCCTCACAGATCCTATCATACTTGGAGATCTCCTCCTACGAGCAGAGAAACAGAGAGAGACTGAGGACAAAGCAATGCTAAAGAGAGGCGTTTGTATAAATTTAAATACATACATTTGTTTTGTT